>NC_059194.1:45831904-46131904 GCF_020615455.1 Coregonus clupeaformis | reverse complement strand
ATAAAAAGCTGAATTGTTACTTGTTTTGTGTGTGCTATTGCCATCAATCTGAAACACCACATCAACGTTCTGGTCGTGAGACCTCTTTAAATATTTTAAAGGCAAGAGAGCACTGCAGGAGATTGAAAGGTGACGAGCGTGTGTGTACAGGAGATGTGTAGGATGTGTGATTTTACAGTTTTAAGGTTCAGGTGTAAAAGCATCCATGATCCATCAAGAAAATCATCAGAAAATGTCCTCCTTCCCCCTGTAAATTAATGAGATTGAGACCTCCTGTAGAATCCCTCCCTCCATTCCCTCCCTCTGTCACCCTGAACAACTCCAACTCAAAGTGGAGGTACAGTTGAAGTTGGAAGTTTACATACACTTAGGTTGGAGTCATTAAAACTCGTTTTTCAACCACTCCACAAATTTCTGGTTAACAAACCAAGTTGGTTAGGAAATCTACTTTGTGCATGACACAAGTAATTTTTCCAACAATTGTTTATCAGTCAGATTATTTCACTTATATAATTCACTGTATCACAATTCCAGTGGGTCAGAAGTTTACATACACTAAGTTGACTGTGCCTTTAAACAGCTTGGAAAATTCTAGAAAATGATGTCATGGCTTTAGAAGCTACTGATAGGCTAATTGACATAATTTGAGACAATTGTAGGTGTACCTGTGGCTGTATTTAAGGCCTACCTTCAAACTCAGTGCCTCTTTGCTTGACATCATGTGAAGATAAAAAGAAATCAGCCAAGACCTCAGAAAAAAAATTGTAGACCTCAACAAGTCAGGTTCATCCTTGGGAGCAATTTCCAAATGCCTGAAGGTACCACGTTCATCTGTACAAACAATTGTACGCAAGTATAAACACCATGGAACCACGCAGCCGTCATATCGCTCAGGAAAGAGATGTGTTCTGTCTCCTAGAGACGAACGTACTTTGGTGCGAAAAGTGCAAATCAATCCCAGAACAACAGCAAAGGACCTTGTGAAGATGCTGGAGGAAACAGGTACAAAAGTATCTATATCCACAGTAAAACGAGTCCTATATCGACATTACCTGAAAGGTCGCTCAGCAAGGAAGAAGCCACTGCTACAAAAACGCCATAAAAAAGACAGACTACGGTTTGCAACTGCACATGGGGACAAAGATCGTACTTTTTGGAGAAATGTCCTCTGGTCTGATGAAACAAAAATAGAACTGTTTGGCCATAATGACCATCGTTATGTTTGGAGGAAAAAGCGGGTGGCTTGCAAGCCGAAGAACACCATCCCAACCGTGAAGGATGGGGGTGGCAGTATCATGCTGTGGGGGTGCTTTGCTGCAGGAAGGACTGGTGCACTCCACAAAATAGATGGCATCATGAGGAAGGAAAATTATGTGGATATATTGAAGCAAAATCTCAAGACATCAGTCAGGAAGTTAAAGCTTGGTCGCAAATGGGTATTCCAAATGGAGAATGACCCCAAGCATACTTCCAAAGTTGTGGCAAAATGGCTTAAGGACAACAAAGTCAAAGTATTGGAGTGGCGATCACAAAGCCCTGACCTTAATCCTATAGAACATTTGTGGGCAGAACTGAAAAAGTATGTGCGAGCAAGGAGGCCTACAAACCTGACTCAGTTACACCAGCTCTGTCAGGAGGAATGGGCCAAAATTCACACAACTTATTGTGGGAAGCTTGTGGAAGGCTACCCAAAATGTTTGACCCAAGTTAAACAATTTAAAGGCAATGCTACCAAATACTAATTGGATGTATGTAAACTTCTGAACCACTGGGAATGTGATGAAATAATTAAAATCTGAAATAAATCATTCTCTCGACTATTATTCGGACATTTCACATTCTTAAAATGAAGTGGGATCCTAACTAACCTAAGACAGGGAATGTTTACTAGGATTAAATGCCAGGAATTGTGAAAAACTGAGTTTAAATGTATTTGGCTAAGGTGTATGTAAACTTCTGACTTCAACTGTATGATGAAGACAGAATTACCAGGTATGGCCATGTTATTAGAATACCGTTAACAGCCAGTGATGAGTATGTGCCACTGGGGATTTGAATGGAAATGTACATATGTTATGCCTAGATGGCCTCCGCCTGTATTAGATTTGCAAATGGCGTGAATGGTATCTGAGGCTTGTTCTTATGTCATTGTGTAAGGTGTCTAATCTATCCCTTTCCCATTATGTGGTCTGCCATAGTGGAAGTATGAGGGAAAAAATTTCTCTGTTCACATACATTTTGATATGAAAAGGTGGCAGTTCCATTGAATGTATACATTACCGGTGATGAATGCAAGAGATCTTTTGATGAAAAAAACCTTGCCTGTGTGCATTTGCATGTCCATGTACTTTTGTATGTGTGTGTATGTATGTAGGTGTGTGTGTGTCCACATTAATGTGTGCATGTGTGTGTGTGCATGCGTGTGTGTGTGTGTGTCCTGCTGATTTTATGACAGGCTAGCCCTAATAGCATAACCCTAAAGGATAGTTGGAATATTTTCTGGCAAGTCACCGACCCTCCTTCTGCGAAACACAGGCCTACTGCCAAATCTGAGGAAACAGGTCTAACTGGACCTGGGTCATAATCAATTCCTCGATAATAGCGAACAGCACTTCGGCCACAGTTACTTAAAATCACTTTGTCACCTTCCTCACTGTTCTATTGGTGCTGCTGTTTGTGAAATTTCCCAATTTAAGGTTTTCTAAATCAAATCTCTTAATGTTTTGTATTCAATTTATTACAGGCGCCTCAGCAACCTGCATCAGAACACCGGCCACAATCAATGATTTTCTCCCAGGTTTGGCTACCGCTGTCAAGGATTTGTTGCTTGATTGAAAAATGAGACCAATGTCAGATCGGTCTATAAAATACAAAAACCAGATAAGCTGTTCCAACAAGAAATCACTTAATACCTTGTTCCCTTGTGAGACTCCAGCGTAGAGTTAACATCGGTCAAGGTTTCAGCTTTAATTCCGAGATGATCTGTTGGTATTGCTACCTCACTGTGTGCATCTTTCGTATTATTTCTTCCTAATCTTGTTTACCGCACAGCCTCTTGTGAGGACACGCAAAAACAAAATGGCAGAGTATAGGCATGTCATTTCAATTCGAGAAATATCCAGAGGGGATTACACAAAAGGTTAGCTCAAACTGAGCAAGTTGCCTCTGGTCTGAGTTGCTGTGCAAAATGATTTGTCCATGTTGAACATAATCATCTAAACCCGGGAAAAGCTGCAACTTCATCTCAGAAGCAATCAAAACAGCTTGCATGACATGACGTGACAGGAAAGGATATGTTTGCACAGCGCAATTTAGGTAGCAACAAAGCAGCTGGCTGTGAGTCAGCAACAAACCTTAAAACAACATTTACAAACCTTAAAATTGTCCCTTGTTTTCCTTTAGACCTCAGTTGCATGGCTACAAACTACTTTTGACTAATTCAGTACCACACATTGTATTGTATACACCTGTGGCATAGTCAGAGATTCTTGGCATTTAGAAGACGCAGGTAGAAATCGTGTGAACAGAGATGACATGATATTCAGCCATATGGTAAGGACAAGTATGTCCACTCTACACATTTTAAATTAAATCTGCAATGTATCTGAATAAAGCCTTGTGTGTAAGAAACAAGTGAGTGATGATCTGCTCTGAACTCTCTCTCTCCCGCTTTCCCTCTTTCTCTCTCTCTCTCCTAGTACCAACCAGGTCCACCAGCCCTGACTTTCTCTCTCTCTCTCTCTCTCTCTCTCTCTCTCTCGCGCTGTCTCTTCTCTCTTGGTCTCTCTCTCTCACCCATATTACTCTTCCTCTCTTTTTTTCTCTCTCTCCCTCTCTTTATCTCTCTCTTTTTCTTTCTCCCTCTCTCTCCCTTCATCTCTCTCTCTCTCTCCCTTCATCTCTCTCTGGGCTGGCAGTGTGTTCTTGAGGCTGAGTGAGGTAATAAATCATTCAGTCCAGTAGAATGGGGCTGGGAGCGTTGGTCATGCTCCCTGTGACCCAGAAACACCAAAAACCACCAGCCCTTCCTTCTGATGGCCATTTGATGGAGCATCTAAAGGGCACCCTTACCCCGGGGCCTTGCCCTTACCTAACCATTTAGAAAACTCACTCAATATGCTGAGCAGTGATCACCCGCTGATCAAAGCTTTGAATTTAATCAAGGTACAAGTTAAATATTGCCATGGTGAAGAAAGCAGGTACCATCATGCTCAACTTTGAGGTTAAATAGTCTTTGATTGGTGTGTTAGGGATGGATAGAAATGTACAGAATTGGTATGTGGAGGAACATGAAAGAGGTTCATGCTTTTTCAGTCAAGGGGAGGGTTTAATATATATTTTTAAATTTAGTCCCGGGTACGGTCATATAATTTGTAATTGATGAAATGTCAATATTTCTTAGTGTTTTAGAATAGAGGTCTGCACAGGACTGATTTCTTCACCCTGCTCCCGCCTGCACCCGCAGCTTTTCATATCGCACTGTCACGATCGTTGAGAGACGGGTCAGACCAAGGTGAAGCGTGAAAAGTGTACATGTTTATTAACTCAATAAACATACAACAAAACAAGAAACAACGTAACGTGAAGTCCTCCGGCTATACACATACAAGCCTAAACGGAACAAGATCCCACAACCAAGGTAGGCAACCAGGCTACTTAAGTATGATCCCCAATCAGAGACAAAGAGCGACAGCTGCCTCTGATTGGGAATCACACCAGGCCAAACATAGAAAGATCAACCTAGATCTGCAACATAGAAATAGACTAACATAGATCTCAAATAGACATTTACACCCTGACTCAACAAACAAGAGTTCCATAGGTCAGGGCGTGACAGTACCCCCACCCCCCCAAAGGTACGGACTCCGGCCGCACAAACCTGACCTAACGGGAGAGGGTCCGGGTGGGCTTTCAGCCTCGTAGGCGGATCCGGCTCCGGGCGTGACAACCTCTCCCTCTCTGCCTCCCCGTTGCGCCCCTGGTCTGGTCTCGACCTCGGCGCAATGCTTCCCCTCTCCTTCCTCCCACGATGCACCAAGCCCTGTCTGGACCCTGGTGTGGGAGACCCCGAACCTGGAGAGGGGCTGACGTCTGGGCCTGGATCGGCAATCCTCCTGCGATGCACCAAGCCCTGTCTGGACCCTGGTGTGGGAGGCCCCGACCCTGGAGAGGGGCTGACTTCTGGGTCTGAAGTGGAGCCGCTGACCGGAGCTGAACTGGACCCTGGTGGAGCGGACTGCTCTGGCTCCGGAGTGGAACCGCTGGCCGGAGCTGGACTGGAAACCGGTGGAGCGGACTGCTCTGGCTCCGGAATGGATCCGCTGACCGGAGCTGGACTGGGCACCGGTGGAGCAGACTGCTCTGGCTCCGGAGTAGAACTGCTGACCGGAGCTGGACTAGGCACCGGTGGAGCGGACTGCTCTGGCTCCAGAGTAGAACCGCTGACCGGAGCTGTACTGGGCACTGGTGGAGCGGACTGCTCTGGCTCTGGAGTGGAGCCGCTGACCGGAGCTGGACTGGGCACACGCACCACTGGTCTGGTGCGAGGAGCAGGACTGGAGAAACGCACCACTGGTTTGGTGCGAGGAGCAGGCACGGGTCGTGCCGGACTGGAGACACGCACCACTGGTTTGGTGCAAAGGAGCAGGCACGGGTCGTGCCGGACTGGATACACGCACCCCTGGTTTGGTGCGAGGAGCAGGCACGGGCTGTGCCGGACTGGATACACGCACCACTGGTCTGGTGCAAGGAGCAGGCACGGGTCGTGCCGGACTGGAGACACGCACCACTGGTTTGGTGCGAGGAGCAGGCACGGGTCGTGCCGGACTGGATACACGCACCACTGGTTTGGAGCTTAGAGCTGGTACAACCCGTCCTGGCTGGATGCCCGCTTTCGCACGGCACGTGCGGGGCGCTGGCACAGGACGCACTGGGCTGTGAACGCGCACTGGCGACACAGTGCGTAGGACTGGCCCAGGATATACTGGACCGTGGAGGCGTACTGGAGACCAGGAGTGTTGAGCCGGCACAACCCGTCCTGGCTGGATGCCCACTTTTGCACGACACGTGCGGGGCGCTGGCACAGGATGCACTGGGCTGTGAATGCGCACTGGCGACACAGTGCGTATCTCCGCATACCTAGGTTCCTCAATGAACACACGCTCCTTCTGTTGCCTGACCAGCTCCTCTCTCCGTGCCTCCACTACTTCGTTCTCCCTTTGAGCCTCCTGTAGCGCCTCCCTCTGAGCGGATAACTCCTGCTCCGTAACGTGGTGGCCTCCTCTCTCAGACTGCTCCAGTCCTTCTCTCTCTCTCGCCAATTCTCCTCCAGTGAGGACTCCTCCGGGAGCCCCCACGAGTTAGGGAACAGAACCTCATCGTCGTCGTCATCCTCCGACTCCTCCTTGTAAAACTGTTCCCATTCCTGTTCCCATGGTCGTAGGGACTCCAACTGGAACCCCACCGGGTGCAGTGGTCAGGGCTCTTCTCTCTCGATTCCCTACCACCCCACTAGCCCCCCCAAAATGTTTTATTGGGGTTGCTTCTCGGGCTTCCTCAGTGGTTGGTCCCGTTGGCGTTGTCGTTGGTCCTCTCTTGCCAGGGTCTGTACCTTCGCCCAGGATCCATTCCCAGCGAATATCTCCTCCCATAACCACCATTCGCCCACCTGTGACAAAGCTATTCGCTCCGCCTCGGCACGCTGCTTGGTCCTTTTGTGGTGGGATCTTCTGTCACGATCGTTGAGAGACGGGTCAGACCAAGGTGCAGCGTGAAAAGTGTACATGTTTATTAACTCAATAAACATACAACAAAACAAGAAACAATGTAACGTGAAGTCCTCCGGCTATACACATACAAGCCTAAACGGAACAAGATCCCACAACCAAGGTAGGCAACCAGGCTACTTAAGTATGATCCCCAATCAGAGACAACGAGCGACAGCTGCCTCTGATTGGGAATCACACCCGGCCAAACATAGAAAGATCAACCTAGATCTGCACTCACTGGCTTTCTGTCTGACTCCCACCCGTTACCATAAGAACTGGTCCCGGACCCAACCGCAGTTCCCCAATGTTGTTATTTTAGGCGTATGTGACGCAGCTCATGGTCCCAGCAATTTTGCGACCTATTTCTCAAAATGCACAAAAATAACCTAAGAAATAACCCAGAGATCCTTTCGTGGTCCACTATGTATTACTGAGCTATATCAGCCAATATGCTAGACGTAGTTTGAAGAGAGCAGAGTTGGAGAGTCATGCACTTTTGCTTGAGCTATTTTTATAGCCTACCTTTTAGGAGTGGGACGATTTTCAGACGGAGACAAATATGGGTGATCAATATTTATTTCTAGGCAATTTTGTAAACTATAGCCTAATTGTATTTAGGAAGTATATTTCCTTGGAAAGATAACTGCCAGTGATTCTCCGCCCATGCATAGGCAGCCTACTCTATTTCAATGAGACCACACATGTACTAGGCGCACTTGATCTCACACGCCGAACTACAAGCAATAGTGAGCAACTGCAGCCTACAAATCTGAGTGTTGCTGCATGTGGACATTCCTAGAGCATCCCATTGGTTCATTCATGAACAAAGCTTAAATTTTTCTGCGTTGGTAGGCCTACTCTGTCTAGGGTGGAAAGGTTGGCCTAACTTTTGAAAGTAACATGCTCAGATTCCTAATGACATCTCAGATTGTATTATTTGCTAACAGGGACAGTTTCGTTGCAAACAAGACATACTGATTTGGCATTGGATAAATATAATAAGATGAACACATAGGCATATCTCTCTGTCCATTCTTAGCCTGTAATTCTGATCATGTGTGTGGTATAAAAAAAAAATTCTGCTAATATGTACAATGACGTAGAATTGCATGACATTTTTATAAAAGGCAATTTTTTCTCGTACCTGCAAATACGATAGATTCATGCAATGCTTTTACTATAAAGGAGATCTTTGCAACCCCTACTCTTGTCCACGGTGGTCTATGAACCCACGACCTTCTGGCCCACAACCCTCTGCGCTATCAAAATTCCTGCATTTCCATGTAATGCTTAAAGGATGAAGAACAGTTTGTAAAACTGCATATCTAAGGCTCTGGTCTGTCCAAGAAGTGAGGGTAAACAGTAGGCATGTTCTCTGCTATCCACTTTGTTTTAATTATTATTTTGGGTATAGGGGAGGGTCACTTGTTTTTTTTAAGTGTTCAGGGAGGATTTAAGTAAAATATATTTTTCCATTTTCATTTCAGAGAGGTCCGATATTCTCCATTTAACCCCTTATTATATGTAAATAACGTTCACTCCCTTAAACCAATAAACAATGAAGTCTCTTTTTTTTTTTTATACAAAAGTTGCCATGGGAAAATGATGTTATTTGAAACACATGAAATGTTATTCTAAGACATTTTTTGTTAAGATTTTAATTAGCCAGCTGTACTAATACAAGCCCATTTAATTATATGGTGACAGGAAACTGTCACAAAAAGTCTCAGAAAATGGCTGGTTTTACTTTGAATTTACTTTGCTTTGAATGCAGACAGACATAAACAGAAAAGCATGCTTTTATTGTGAAATGTTAGTTCACCATCTGTCAAAAGAGGTTCAAATCTATTTATATCCAAGCAAAGGGGATATGTCAGCTGTTCTAGGTCCGCAATATTCAATAACTTTTGTTGCAGTTTGTCTCAGAGACAGAGAGAGAGAGATAGAGAGGGAGAGACAGAGAGAGACAGAGAGTGACAGACAGCAAACCAAAGCTTTTGAGGTAAAACATGGAAAGTAAACCAACTTTAGAAGCGTACAACATCGTCCAAGAAGAAGTAGTCTAGGAATGAATTTACAACCCCCACCAAAAAACGTTTTACTATTCAGTTCACAAAGAGTATGTTTATTAATAATTCATTTAGATTTTCCTTTGTTCAGAAGTATTGCAGTCAGTTTTCATCAGATGTTTTAAACCAACCGACTCAAAAATCCTTAAATGAAACGCATCTACCTAAAACATTATGGGCCAGGTCCCTGGAATCGGATTAAGTCTAGACTTGGACTAAAAAAGACTTTCAATGGAGAGTCTCCACTGAACATGCCTTATAGTCATGTACTAGGCTTAATCTGAGTCTGGGAAACCGGTCTTAAAGGCTACAGTAGGAATAGATGTGTACAACCAAGGGCAACATCAAGTACATAATCCTCATACATTTTTTTATTAAACCCTTGTCTAATTGAGATTGTATCCTCTCGGTCTCCTAATGGTCAAGGTCACAGGCATTCTGCCATGCCACAGCTTAGTCCTTTACCTCTACGAAACCCTTGTCTAACAATTTGCCACTTCATAAATTCTCAAGGTGAATCGCTCAGTTCCACATGAATGACCCTGTCAAAATATGCTCCACTCTTTTAAGAATAGCAAAGAAATTAATGGAGTGAAACGGTATGGGAGGAAACCTACTTTAACAGTAAAAAAAAGCAAGACGTTAGTGTCCGCGAGATGTCCTCTAAGACAGTTTTTGGTCAATTGAGCTAAAAAGGAAACCAAGAGATTTTCAGCCATTTGCGGGACATGGCTAGCTATTTAGGACAAATGAGCGGATTTAAAAGCATGTCTGGATTCACACATTGTCACACACCATGTTCATCTGACTGCAAAAACCAGCCTTTTGTTTGCTGTAGAGTTTTTGGATGCTTTCCAGAGGGAGCATTTGGCTTAAAGATGTTGGCTTTTCGTGAAGGCACACATGGAGGTTGTTTGAGACATGTAGCCTGCATCTCAAATGACACCCTATTCACTATATAGCTCACTACTTTTGACTAGGATCCATATGGTTCTGGTCAAAAGTAGTGCACTATGTAGAGAATAGAGTGCCATTTGGTACGTACCCAGAGTATTCTCTAGATGTGACCTCCTGCTGGCTGCATCGCTGCATTTTCACAGAAGATAAGCCCTTCAGTTTTCGCACTGCATATTGGACCACTGAGTGTACAAAACATTAGGAACACCTTCCTAATATTGACTTGCACCACCTTTTGCCCTCAGAACAGCTTCAATTCGTCGGGCATGTACTCTATGTGTCGAAAGCGTTCCACAGGGATGCTGGTCCATGTTGACTCAATGCTTCCTACAGTTGTGACAAGTAGGCTGGAAGTCCTTTGGGTGGTGGACCATTCTTGACACACACAGGAAACTGTTGAGTGTGAAAAACCAAGCACGTTGCAGTTCTTGACACACTCAAACCAGTGCGCCTGGCACCGACTACCATACCCTGTTCAAAGGCGCTTAAATATTTTGTCTTGCCCATTCACCATCTCAATGGCATTCATACACAATCCATGTCCCAGTTGTCTCAAGGCTTAAAAATCCTTCTTCAACCTGTCTCCTCCCCTTCATCTACACCGACTGAAGTGGATTTAACAAGTGACATCAATAAGGGATCATAGGTTTCACCTGGATTCAGCTGGTCAGTCTTTGTCATGGAAAGAGCAGGTGTTCCTAATGTTTTGTATACTCAGTGGTATTCATCAGTGTCAAGTCGATGAACATTAAGGTATATGGACCAGACGCAAACGGCCACAGACAGCTTTGCTGTGCTGTTTCAATTGAAGGTTGCAGATATTTTGAAACCCTTTTCTTGAAGGGGTACATTCATCAGGACTTCAAATCATATTCATAACCGATGCATACTGCATTCATAAAAAGTATATACGCATTTCATACATATTGTCATGCATTGAAGCAGAATACTGTCACGAACAGAAGAGGACCCAAGAGCGCAAGTTCAAATTCAGAGTTCTTTATTCAAGGTTACAGGCGGGAAGAGGAGTCCCAGGGGTGTCAGGGGTCTTTCAGGGTCCTCCTGTGGGTACCTGTGCTCCGGGGGTCACCAAATGTCCGGGGGTGTCCAGTCCAAGTGCTTAGTGTGTGTGTTCCCCAGTGATGGAGCGGCGTATCGGGCTGAGGGTGGTGAAACGTCTGGGCACGCTCATCTGGTGGTCGGAGACCTGGGGGAACACACACACACAACAGCAATATGAATGGCAGGCAGAAGTACAGATCAGGGCTGGGCAAATATCGTGGTGAGAGACAGAAGGCAGAAACGAGTTACCGGAGGGGCTGAAGATCGGAGAGTAGTCGAGGTCCAGAAGGCAGGTTGGGATAGACGGGGCAGTAGAACAAGGAGGCAGTCAAGAAAGGATCGGTATCACAAACAGGAGTCAGAGCGCAGACAGGCAGGTTACTGGTCCGGGTTTGAAGACGATCTGACAGGGCTTGGCTGAAAACCAGGGCTTGATATACTGGGAGAGGTAGTGGGGAAATGCAGTTCAGCTGGCAGAGTAATTAGAACAGAGTGAGGCAAGGTGAGGATGGTGAGTGGGAAATGCAGTGCAGCTGGCCAGGTAACAAGAGCAGAGCAGGGCAGGTGGAGCTAGTTAGGCTGAGTAGAGAGAGGGAGGTGAGCAGAGTGGAAGATAATAGAATGCAATTAATGTTGCTACCAGGGAGAGAGAGTGCTCATGACAGGACCCCCCTCCAAGGGACGGCCCCAGAAGTCCCAAGAACAACATCATGCCGGGAGGGTGGAGGGGAGCAGGCGGCGGGTCAGAACTCCTCCGAGCGGTCCGAGTGAATCTCCTCATCCTCAGAAGGAGCTGGAGGGTCACGGTCGGGAGACAGGACAGGCACTGAGACAGGAGCAGGGCGGGCCGGACGGCTAGGAACCCCTCTTGGACGGCCCCTACGGATTGCAGGCTGATCAGGATGTAGTCGGTGGAAGTCAGTGATAAGGGTCCGGTCCACTATCCTCCTGGCCGGGATCCAGGTCCTCTCCTCTGGACCATATCCCTCCCAATCAACGAGGTACTGGAGACCCCTACCCCTTCGCCTAGAGCGGAGCAGCCGCCGGACGGTGAAGACAGGACCGCCATCTACGAGGCGCGGAGGAGGTGGCGCCGGAGCTGCAGGGACCAGGGGACTTTCATGGACCGGCTTGACCTTGGAGACGTGGAAGGTGGGGTGGACCCGCATGGAAGCGGGCAACTGAAGTCGGACCGCCGTTGGACTGATGACTTTCTGCACAGGAAAAGGACCAATGAAGCGAGGGGCCAGCTTTCGTGATACAACCCGCAGCGGCAGATCCCGGGCAGACAGCCAGACCTTCTGACCAACCCGGTAAGTAGGTGCTGGGGTCCTCCGTCGGTTGGCACCGACGGCGTAGCTGGTTCCAGACTTCAGGAGCACAGTGCGAGCCTGGGCCCAAGTGCGGCGGCAGCGGCGGGCATACGCAAGAGCAGACGGACAGGTGGCATCCGCCTCCTGGCTGGCAAACAGTGGAGGTTGATACCCGTAGACACACTGAAAGGGGGAGAGCCCGGTGGAGGAACTGGTGAGTGAATTATGGGCATATTCCACCCAGAGCAGGTGTTGAGCCCAGGCCCGGGGATTTTGGGAAGCCACACACCTCAGTGCCTTCTCCAGCTCCTGGTTCATGCGTTCAGTCTGGCCGTTTGACTGCGGGTGGAATCCAGACGATAGGCTGGCGGTGGCCCCAAGGAGATGACAGAACTCCTTCCAAAAGGTTGCTGAGAATTGCGGGCCCCGGTCTGACACTATATCCTGGGGTAGGCCATGGATACGAAACACATGTTCCAGGACCACCTGGGAGGTCTCTTTAGCAGAGGGTAGTTTGGGAAGGGGGCACGAAGTGGGTCATCTTACTAAAGCGGTCAACAATGGTAAGGATGACTGTGTGTCCGTCAGAGGGCGGAAGGCCCGTAACAAAGTCCAGTGAAACGTGGGACCAGGGCCTCTTGGGTATGAGTAGGGGTTGCAGCAACCCAGCAGGAGGCTGGTTGGGAGTCTTGTTTCGGTTACAAGTGGGACAAGCTCGGATGAATTCTCGGACATCCCGTCTCATCCCCGCCACCAGAACCGCTGGCGGACCAGATGAAGGGTGCGAGTGATGCCGGGATGACAGGCCAGACGGGATTCGTGCCCCCACTGAATCACAGGTGACCTGAGATTTGCTGGAACAAACAGACGGTTGGGGGCGCTGGTGCTTGGACCTGGCTGGTCCCGAAGAGCCTCCATGACCTGCTTCTCGATCTCCCAGGTGAGGGCCGCTACGACCAAGTGGCTGGGAAGAATGGGAGCTGTCATGGCGGTGGTCTCGTCCTTCTGAAACATCCGGGAAAGAGCATCAGGTTTGATGTTGCGAGATCCCGGGCGGTAGGAGAGCGTGAAATTGAAGCGCGTAAAGAACAGAGACCACCGCTGTTGACGGGAGTTCAGCCTCCTGGCTGTTTGGATATACTCCAGGTTCTTGTGGTCTGTCCACACTACGAATGGTTCCTTTGACCCCTCTAACCAGTGCCGCCATTCTTCAAGGGCGAGCTTGACAGCCAACAGCTCGCGGTTCCCAATGTCGTAGTTGCATTCGGCAGGGGTTAGCCGACGGGAGTAGAAGGCACAGGGGTGCATCTTGCCATCCTCAGCTGCTCTTTGAGAAAGCACTGCACCCACTCCCACGTCCGAAGCATCTACCTCCACCACAAACTGCCTTGCTGCATCTGGCATCTGGAGGATGGGAGCAGAAGTGAAACATGTCTTGAGGATATTGAAGGCCTTATCAGCAGCTGATGTCCATTGGTACGGTTGTTTAGTGCTGGTTAGCGCCGTGAGGGGTGCAGCCACTGTGCTATAGTTTCTGATGAATCTCCTATAAAAGTTGGCAAAGCCCAGGAACTGTTGCAACTTCTTCCGAGACTCAGGAACTGGCCAGGAAGTGACAGCCGACACCTTCGTGAGATCCATCTGAATGCTGCCCTCGGTCACCACATACCCCAGGAATGAAACGGTCTTGGCATGGAACTCGCACTTCTCTGCCTTCACGAAAAGAGAGTTCTCCAGCAGGCGGCGCAGGACCAACCGGACGTGGTGCGTGTGTTCTGACAGAGTCTTTGAGAATATTAAAATATCGTCAAGGTACACAAATACGAACGTATTTAGCATGTCCCTGAGGATATCATTCACTAGGGCTTGAAAAACTGCTGGGGCATTGGTGAGGCCGAAGGGCATGACGAGATATTCATAGTGGCCGGTAGGTGTGTTGAACGCTGTCTTCCATTCGTCTCCCTCCCTCATCCGCACCAGATGGTAGGCATTGCGAAGGTCCAGCTTAGTGAATACAGTGGCTCCCTGCAGCAGTTCGAAGGCAGACGAAAGTAAGGGCAGTGGGTAGCGATTCTTAACCGTGATGTCGTTCAGACCCCGGTAATCTATGCATGGACGAAGAGAACCGTCCTTCTTGCCGACAAAGAAGAATCCCGGCTCCTGCGGGGGAAGACGACGGTCTAATTATCCCGGAGGCAAGAGAGTCATTAATGTAGTCCTCCATGGCCTTTCTTTCCGGGGCTGACAGTGAATACAGACGACCCTTGGGAGGTGCTGTGCCAGGCAGGAGATCAATCGCGCAGTCATAGGGTCTGTGTGGGGGTAGAGATGTCGCCTTGGATTTGTTGAACACCTCTTTCAGGCTGTGGTAACAGGCCGGAACATTGGATATGTCGGAGGTAGCGCTAGATCCTTCCCGGTGAACGGGCAGGGTGGCCCCCCTTAAACAGGTCTGGTGACAACTCCTTCCCCACTCACGGACTGTTCCTGTCTCCCAGTCGATGTGGGGGTTGTGCTGACGGAGCCACGGGTATCCAAGAATGAGTGGTTGGCCAGGTGAGTGTAGGAGGTGAAACTGGATGGACTCCTGGTGGTTTCCTGACAGCAGGATTGTCACAGGGGCGGAGATATGAGTGACAGTGCCAAGATGATGCCCATCCAGGGCTCGTGCAGGAATGGGTTGTGTCAGTTGATGATGGTTCACGCCCAGTTGCTGTGCAAGCTCAGGGTCCATGATGTTTGCTTCGGCTCCGGAATCCACAAGGGCGGCCAATGTATGAGTCTTGTCAGAAAGCTGAAGGCGGAGATGAAGCAGGGTCTTTCGGATGGAGGGAGACTGAAGGCTTGTTGAGCTCACCCGGATCTCCCCTACACCTGGTGAGCTGCGGCTTTTGCCGGACAAGTAGCGACACGGTGATTCTCGCCACCACAGTAGAGGCAAAGGTTGGAGCTTAGACGGCGCCGACGCTCCTCGGGAGTCAGAGAGGCACGGCCAATCTCCATGGGCTCAGGCTGATTGAGTTGGCTATGGGACTTGACAGGCAGGGGCTGGACAGAAGCGGTATCGACCCGAGTACGGATGGCAGGTTGACTGAGACGGCCCTTCTCCCTCCTCCGGGTCTGTATACGGCGGTCAATGCGAACGGCAAGGTCAATGGCGGCATCAAGCGTTGAGGGCGGGTCATGGGAAACAAGCTCGTCCTTGATATAGTCCGCCAGGCTATGGAGGAAGGCTTGCACCAGTGCCTCTGGGTTAAACGAGCTTTGACTGGCCAGGGTACGAAAGTCAATGGAGAAGTCTGCCACTGTCCGATTGCCCTGACGGATGGTGAGCAGAGCTTGTGACGCTTCGGCTGTTGGCGAGCCTAGGTCAAAGACCTTTAACATCTCCTCCTCAAAGGCACTGAAGGAGGCACAGGCTGGGGTTTGCCGGTCGAATTCCGCCGTTCCCCACAACCGAGCTCGACCGGTGAGATGTGTGATGACATACCCCACCTTGGCTCCCTCTGTTGAGAAAGTCCTGGGCTGTAGTGCAAACTGGATTCGGCAGCTGCTCAGGAATGGTCTTACTTGCTTCTGGTTGCCATCAAAACGTTCCGGGTTCCCAATCCTTGGTTCAGGAGCGTGGGGATCTGGTGGCAGCACTGCCGGGCCTGCAGCATTGGGACCTCCAGCGGAGGGATGAAGGAGTATCGGTGGTACAGGAACAAAAGGACCAGGGGGGGTGCAGGTGGAGTAGCCGGGCTTGAGAGTAGTTGCAGGGCTTGGGCTAGCTGTTGTTGCTGCAGTTGGAACTGTTGTTGCTGCTGGTTGAATAGCTGGAGAAGGGAAGCGATGTCGCCAGCCATCCGATTTATGTCTCCCTCAGAGCGTTCCAGTCGCTGTAGGGCAGTCCTCTCTGGCTCTTCCTCCATCGTGGTCAGGGAGTGCGCTGGGTCCATGATGGTCAGATCGTTCTGTCACGAACAGAAGAGGACCCAAGAGCGCAAGTTCAAATTCAGAGTTCTTTATTCAAGGTTACAGGCGGGAAGAGGAGTCCCAGGGGTGTCAGGGGTCTTTCAGGGTCCTCCTGTGGGTACCTGTGCTCCGGGGTCACCAAATGTCCGGGGGTGTCCAGTCCAAGTGCTTAGTGTGTGTGTTCCCCAGTGATGGAGCGGCGTATCGGGCTGAGGGTGGTGAAACGTCTGGGCACGCTCATCTGGTGGTCGGAGACCTGGGGGAACACACACACACAACAGCAATATGAATGGCAGGCAGAAGTACAGATCAGGGCTGGGCAAATATCGTGGTGAGAGACAGAAGGCAGAAACGAGTTACCGGAGGGGCTGAAGATCGGAGAGTAGTCGAGGTCCAGAAGGCAGGTTGGGATAGACGGGGCAGTAGAACAAGGAGGCAGTCAAGAAAGGATCGGTATCACAAACAGGAGTCAGAGCGCAGACAGGCAGGTTACTGGTCCGGGTTTGAAGACGATCTGACAGGGCTTGGCTGAAAACCAGGGCTTGATATACTGGGAGAGGTAGTGGGGAAATGCAGTTCAGCTGGCAGAGTAATTAGAACAGAGTGAGGCAAGGTGAGGATGGTGAGTGGGAAATGCAGTGCAGCTGGCCAGGTAACAAGAGCAGAGCAGGGCAGGTGGAGCTAGTTAGGCTGAGTAGAGAGAGGGAGGTGAGCAGAGTGGAAGATAATAGAATGCAATTAATGTTGCTACCAGGGAGAGAGAGTGCTCATGACAAATACAGTGTTTGTGGCCACACTCCACCTTACCTAGGCCTTATAGGCTTATACTATACCTAGAGTTGCTAAATTCCGGTAAGTTTCCCAAAATTCCTAGGTTTTCCAGAAATCCTGGGTGGAGGTTTTGGATTTCCTGCTTATTCACTCCTGATTCTGGAAATCTTCCAAACGGGAATTCTACTAAAAAAAATTACATTTTAGGTTGAGAAAGTTACCGGAATTTTCCAACCCTAACTGTAAGAGTGGATAACCTATGGACACTCCAATATTTCTAACAAAACAGTATATATCAGAAACAATTGCACCTCTCCACGGCCACTGTAAACTCTATCCACAGCATTCATTTGATTCCTTGCTCTTTTCAAGTGTAGTGTCAGTGAGCCCTGGACGTAGCTAAAGATGTTAAATGTGATGATGGTGGCAATGTCAGTGTGCTGGCTGAGTGTAAGATGCACAGATGCAGGCACAGACAGACACAAACACAGGTGTATACACAACAGGGTTAGGGTCAATTCGAATTGAAGGCAGTTAATTCAGGAAGTGATTTAATTCAGAAATTCAAAAGCTTTTGAAATAAATAGCTTCAACTTTTCAGTTTATTGAGACATCAAAGAAAATAAATGCAATTTCTTTGATTCTTCCATTACTTTACTTCCTGAATTGACTGACTTTAATTCTAATTGAGCCCAACCCTGAAACACACACACACACACACACACACACACACACACCACACAACACACCACACCACACCACACACACACACACACACACACACACACACACACACACACACACACACACACCACACCACACAAACAAACAAACAAACACACAAAGCAGCTTGTCAATAAGAGTCTATTGACGCACCCGTGCAACAATCTAAGTAACATAATAATCCGTCAGTTTAAGCTAGATATTTGTTTTTTGCATGGGCTGGTCTCAATCCACCGCATCCGACTATGTCAGCCTTCCACATCTGCGGTGGAAGGTGGCCGAGTGTTTGTCAGACCATTAGACAGCCCGAAAATAGGTATTCTCACAAAAACGTCTGTAGTGTCCGAACGGTTTGGCCTAGAAACGAATATGACCACTCTGCGGAAAGGGGAGAGTATCACAAACATGATGGTGTTCTCCGTTTTACCCCACAAGTGACATGGGATCGCCTGAATGTAACCCATAAAAATGAATGGAAGTACGGAGGTAGTTTTGTGCCAACATAAAAAGGGGTTAAATATGTGTCCCCACAAAAAAAGCTAAAACAGGTTTTAAGAAATGTTTGCTAATTTATCAAATAAAATAAACCCTTTACTCAGTGCTTTGTTGAAGCACATTTGGCAGCGATTACAGCCTCAAGTCTTCTTGGGTATGACGCTACAAGCTTGGCACAACTGTATTTGGGGAGTTTCTCCCATTCTTCTCTACAGATCCTCTCAAGCTTAGTCAGGTTGATGGGGATCGTCGCTGCACAGCTATTTCCAGGTCTCTCCAGAGATGTTCGATCGGCTTCAAGTCCGGGCGCTGGTTGGGCCACTCAAGAACATTCAGAGACTTGTCCAGAAGCCACTCCTGCGTTGTCTTGGCTGTGTGCTTAGGGTCGTTGTCCTGTTGGACGGTGAACATTCGCCCCACTCTGAGGTCTTGAGCGCTCTGGAGCAGGTTTTCATCAAGGATCTTTCTATGATTTGCTCCGTTCATCATTCCCTCGATCCTGACTAGTCTCTCAGTCCCTGCCGCTGAAAAACATCCCCACAGCATGATGCTGCCACCACCAAGCTTCACCGTAGGGATGGTGCCAGGTTTCCTCCAGATGTGACGCTTGGCATTAAGGCCCAAGAGTTCAATTTTGGTTTCATCAAACAAAGGAATCTTGTTTCTCAAGGTCTGAGAGTCCTTTAGGTGCCTTTTGGCAAACTCCAAGCAGGCTGTCATGTGCCTTTTACTGAGGAGTGGCTTCCGTGTGGTTACTCAACCATAAACGCCTGATTGGTGGAGTGCTGCAGAGATGGTTGTCCTTCTGGAAGGTTCTCATATCTCCACAGAGGAACTCAGGAGGTCTGTCAGAGTGACCATCGGGTTCTTGGTCACCTCCATGATCAAGGCCCTTCTCCCTGATTGCTCAGTTTGGCCAGGCGGCCAGCTCTAGAAAGAGTCTTGGTGGTTCCAAACTTCTTCCATTTAAGAATGATGGTGGCCACTGTGTTCTTGGGGACATTCAATGCTGCAGAATGTTTTTGGTACCCTTCCCCAGATCTGTGCATTGACACAATCCTCTCTCTGAGCTCTAAGGACAATTCCTTTGACCTCATTGCTTGGTTTTTGCTCTGACATGCACTGTCAGCTGTGGGACCTTATATAGACAGTTGTGTGCCTTTCCAAATCATGTCCAAACAACTGAATTTACCACAGGTGGACTCCAATCAAGTTGTAGAAACATCTAAAGGGTGATCAATGGAAACAGGATGCACCTGAGCTCAATTTCGAGTCTCATAGCAAATGGTCTGAATACTTATGTAAATAAGATATTTCTGTTTTTGTTTTTTTATACATCTGCAAAAATGTGTAAAAATCTGTTTTTCGCTTTGTCATTATGGGGTATTGTGTGTAGATTAAAATTACAATGAATTTAATCCATTTTAGAATAAGGCTGTAACGTAACAAAATGTGGAAAAGTGGAAGGGGTCTGAATACTTTCCGAATGCACTGTATTTTTCCTGAGCATTCTTATATCTCTGAGACACTTCAAATCCTTCTTATTATTTATAGTGGTTAAGGCCAAATGTGATATTTTATCCAAAAATAAATACGTACATATATATTTTTAATACCTAAAGGCGTCCTAAAATTCAAAAATCAAATAACTAAATGATCCCAGGTATGACCATCTTAAAACAATTCCATATGTTCGCTAGACTTTTAGGGGTTTAAACATTGATCCATTTATAGAGGCTGGCATCTCTAGAGAAAGAGCACAGATGTCCTTGTGACTCACAAAAGCATGGTTGGATGATTTTTACTACAGAATGTCAACCTGTTTGCGTGTGTGTGCGTGTGCACTCTCCTGTGGCAAGTCTCAGCTGACCTCCCAGCTGCACTGACATATAACAGTTAACACACAAACACTTAACATACCACAACAATACGCATAACAATATATCAGCTTTATTTATTGTACTGGTAAAACATGTCAGCTTCACCTCTGTAGCTAAGTGGACACTCACAAACCCCTGCAGTAGTGAAGGTCATGAAACACAAACATTCCATGGGAGGTAGTCAGAAAGAAGTGACTTGGAAGTCAAGGATGTGGGATTATACTATAAATCACATTCCTCCACTTTGCTGGTAGTGTCTCTCTCTCTCTCTCTCTCTCTCTCTCTCTCTCTCTCTCTCTCTCTCTCTCTCTCTCTCTCTCTCTCTCTCTCTCTCTCTCTGTCTCTCTCTGGCTCTCGCTCTCTCTCTCTCTGGCTCTCTCTCTCTCAATTCAATTTCATTTTAAGGGCATGGGAAACGTATGTTAACATTGCCAAAGCAAGTGAAGTAGATAGTAAACAAAAGTGAAATAAACTATAAATATTAACACTAAACATTACACTCAGAAGTTCCAAAAGAATAAAGACATTTAAAATGTAATATTATGTATATATACAGTGTTGTAACAATGTGCAAATAGTTAAAGTACAAATGGGAAAATAAACATAAATATGGGTTGTATTTACAATGGTGTTTGTTCTTCACTGGTTGCCCTTTTCTTGTGGCAACAGGTCACAAATCTTGCTGCTGTGATGGCACACTGTGGTATTTCACCCAGTAGATAAGGGAGTTTATCAAAATTGGGTTTGTTTTCGAATTCTTTGTGGATCTCTGTAATCTGAGGGAAATATGTGTCTCTAATATGGTCATACATTTAGCAGGAGGTTAGGAAGTGCAGCTCAGTTTCCACCTCCTTTTGTGGGCAGTGTGCACATAACCTGTCTTATCTTGAGAGCCAGGTCTGCCTACGGCGGCCTTTCTCAATAGCATGGCTATGCTCACTGAGTCTGTACATAGTCAAAGCTTTCCTTAAGTTTGGGTCAGTCACAGTGGTCAGGTATTCTGCCACTGTGTACTCTCTGTTTAGAGCCTAATAGCATTCTAGTTTGCTCAGTTTTTTTGTTAATTCTTCCAATGTGTCAAGTAATTCTCTTTTTGTTTTCTCATGATTTGGTTGGGTCTAATTGTGTTGTTGTTGTTGTTGTCCTGGGGCTCTGTGGGGTCTGTTTGTGTTCGTGAACAGAGCCCCAGGACCAGCTTACTTAGGGGACTCTTCTCCAAGTTCATCTCTCTGTAGGTGATGGCTTTGTTATAGAAGGTTTGGGAAATCGCTTCCGGTTATAGAATTTAACGGCTCTTTTCTGGATTTTGATAATTAGCAGGTATCGGCCTAATTCTGCTCTGCATGCATTATTTGGTGTTTTTCGTTGTACACAGAGGATATTTTCTCTCTCTCTCTCTCTCTCTCTCTTTCTCTCTCTCTCTCTCTCTGTCTTTCTCTCTCTCTCTCTCTCTCTCTCTCTCTCTCTCTCTCTCTCTCTCTCTCTCTCTCTCTCTCTCTCTCTCTCTCTCTCTCTCCTTCTGCTGCTCAACTTCATTATTGTCCTTTTCGCTCCACTTCTCAACCTAATCCCCATAGCTTGGAGCACGTTAGCTTAGAGACCCCAAGTCTCCAAAGCTAACAAACTCACATGGTTACTCTTCTCTTCTCCTCCCTCTCTCTCTGCTCCTTACTCTACTCTCCTCCCTCTCTCTCTTCTCCTTACTCCGCTCTTCTCTTCCCCTTACTCCTCTCTTCTCCTCCTCCTCCCTCCCTCCCTCCCTTCCTCTCTTCTCCTCCTTCTCTCTCACTCGATAGCACACATCACACACTCCAAAGAACACATTTTAGTACCATACCGATTTTGAGTCCTAATTGTAGATTTTTTGTTGTTGCACCTTTTAGATTCATGTAATTGACTCTATAATGTGAAAAGGCCACTGTTCACACCTTGAAGTACTCTTTTTATGACAATATGGTGATAGCTTGTGAAAGTAGTTTATGATCATCCTTAGTTGTATGGATAATTATGCAGAGAGCAAATGCTATTCATCCTAACCAACTGTACAGGAATGAGTTTCCCAAAAGCTTTTTAGCCAATGTAATACTTTTTTCTCTCTCTCAACGTCACAGACCCACGGCACTCGTAGAAGAGCAAACAAATTATGTTAGTTTATGCACAGAAATCGATTTTTCAATGAATGCTCTGTGTGGCTGGGTTGTCGAGAGAAATAACGTGCCACGTCAGCTACGAGCCTACGTCACCTACAAAACTCCCCCCAGTACAGTACAGAGTAGATACAACTAGATCTCATCATAACACAACTGAGCAACCGAGGAGCATCGTGTCAAAGGCCAAAGCGTGTCTTTCTCAAAGAGCATTCCAAATTGCACCCTATTCCCTATATATAGTGCACTGCTTTTGAACAGAGCCCTGTGGGCCCTGGTCAAATGCACTGTAAAGGGAATAGTATGCCATTTGAAACCGAACCTATAACTCATTAGAGATGATTCTATGGACGGGGAGTCCATGATGAGAAGCTGACAGGAATTCTATTACGATCACTTCCCTTGGCCATCAACCTGATGGACTATGTAATGAGAACCTTGTCTAAAGGTGGACGTCATCGTGAAAGAGGATATTTCAGTGATTAGATTGGACCAATAGTGAAGGAGGATGAATTGAATCAAATCTAGTGTGTTATATAAAGAGAGATTCCTGTGAGTAATGAACTCAGAAAACCATCCAATTTAGAAAGAAATCTCAATGAGTTGTTCCAGCTAGGGTGCATAAGTGACCAGGCCAACACAGCACAGCTTGGCTCGGCTTAGCTTAGCTTAATAGCGTGAAAAGAGTATCAGTTACTCAACCAATTTTTGCCTGGAGGGAAAGAACTCTGGTGAGTTCAATGGAACTCCAATGAATAACAAAGGAACACCAGTGAATAACTAAGACACTCCAGAGTAAGGTGTCCATAGTAGAACAACCTCAGAGTCCCATACCATTAAATCAATTCGGTGAAGGTATTCCAGTAAAGAAAATGGAGCTCCAGACAAACTTTTGTGAGTATAGACTGAACTCTATGTGGAGGCTCCTCCTGCTCTCTGCTCTCTGTGATTTCCTACATTAAGGGACCTGATCACCGGCTGCTCCAGTAGAGCCAGGCTGTCTCTAATCACTCTGGGGTAATTGGAATTTGTTTGCAGAGGGTGGTCATGCTGCTTGGGTAAACAGTCTTGTGTTACTCTGTATTGCACTTGAGTCCAAAACACAGTGATGAATGTTGTAACCATGCCCACAAAATTATACCGTTATTATGTTTCTAAATAGGTTGAAGTAGATTGAACAAACTGAGGAGAACATCAAATTGTTTGTCGTCTCGACTATCAGATTGGCTCTAAATCTGAAAACACAGAGCAACTTCTGCTACTTTTATATATACGCCATTTAGCAGACGCTTTCTATCTAAAGCGGCTTACAGTCATGCATGCATACATTTTACATATGGGTGGTCCCAGGAATCAAACCCACTACCCTGGCGTTACAAGCACCATGCTCTACCAACTGAGCTACAAAGGACCACAAAGGACTTTTACAATTGTGTGTATGGTATTAAATGCATCAGCTGGCTCAATTATCTGAGTAAAATATTCATACACAGCAACCACACAGAGTTTAGAAAATTGTCTGCCCTAATATCCTCGGCTATACCAACATAAAAATGTGGTATAATTACATTGCCACATCCCACACTGTCTCTAACACAGTCCAACACAGAACAGTGACATTTTTTAATGGATAATCGGATCAGACAGATTTGCATAATTCACGGTGAGGGATTATTAATGTGTGAAGCTAGCAGGCAGATAAACTCAGTGGCGGCCATGTTGTTTCTGCACAGACATCGCCTTCTCTTTCTGTCTGTGGCAGAAGAGATGGCATATGTTGGTGATTCACTAATTAAGACAATGTGTGTGTTACAGACCTAGTTTAAAACCTCACAGGTTGTGATAAACATTACACATTACTTATCACATTACAGCATAATTACATCCATTACGTATAGCATAATAGTGAATGATAAGAGATGTTGAGAATGTCAAGAGAACATGTGCTAACATTTTCCTCATAGTTATGACACAGTTATGGTCTAGCCAGGTGGGTTAACACTTTGGCCACAGCTGGCAAGTGTTAACGACACCATTATGACGCCGCTGTGACGTAAGTGAAGTGTTACCGAACCCATTTTCCTCTTCATTTACTTGTCTCAGTTTGTGAGAGCCAATGCCCTCTGGCTATCGAGTTGTTGTTAGTCCACTACCAGTAAGCACATCACCAGACTGATCCCTCCCAAAAAGCTTGTCAATTCAGACATCCACTCTGGATACATCTGTTATTAAAGGCAACTGCCAATATCCCATGTTTAAGTCAAATGGGGTAATGAAACTAGCTTTGTTTCAGGCCTACCGCGGCGTCAAGTCATCAATAAGCAGTGCTGGATAGATATTAAAGCATGAAATGCCTCCGACTCCTTGAGTCGATGTGGATCCATGCTTTCCTAACGTATTACTTACCGAGAGGTCAAGGGGTGAAAAGCGTTGACGTGCACACATATACACAGGCAGAGATAGAGACACACGCACGACACACACACACACACACACACACACACACACACACACACACACACACACACACACACACACACACACACACACACATACACACACACACAGAGGAACACAAACACACACAAGAAAAACACACACACAACACAGTACTCTCTGTGTACACTCACACATCGGAATAGGTGGGAAAATGTACTTAAAGAGTGTTAGGACTTTGCCCTTTTCTGTGTCCCAGAGAGCCAAGGGCCAAGGGGCATCATGTGAAACACCTTCCTTTCACAACACTCCTCTCTTCTCTCCTCCTTTTCCCTCTCTCCTTTTCTCTTCTCCTCCTCTCACACCTGGGTCCTTATCCTCCAGCTGGGCCAGATTAGGTACATTTTTCAACTAGAAATATATGCACTGCTGTGGGCAGGGCATGAAAAGTGAAAGAGCACCGTGTGACTTGGATTGTCTATGTGACTCTCATTATCTTGGCAAGCCAAAACACTTCCTTTGTGTTTATGTCCTGAATGTTCTTCTCAGCAGCAGTTTTTGCCCTCTTTTTAAAATGTCATTCCCCTTTGAGTAAATGTTTGGTGCCAACATCCATATTTGATGCTCGAGCCTTACACTTCTCGCATAGATTTGACATTAGGAAGCTCTGTACAGTACAGGACATCGAGTGACTTGTCACGTTTGTGCAAATTTTTCAGGAGTTAAACATAGACGCCGATAATTAGCCGTAGCACCCCAGTCAGTACAGGCAGTCTCTTTCTCTCCTCCACTATGGCAATAATGTGTATAAACCGCATCTCTATTTCTCTGAGCTATTTTTATCTGGTGAGCAATCATCCTCCTTCAATCTTGGAGGGAGAGAGAGAGAAAAGTTGGCAACAGATGGCAAGATCGATCTGTTGGTGTTGTTTACTGTTGTCGCCTAAATGTCTTGGCACACTCGAGTGGTGTTGTATTATTTAAGTGAGCATGTAGCCCGGCACTTGAAAGAATTGAGTGTCTTATAGTAAAGGTCAACCATAAAGATGCTCACTAGTCTCTGGCCACCACACTGGCAACCTTTTGAGCTACTGGCATTTCATCAACTGGACACAGCTCTAAAGGTTACTCCCACACATACCGCATTTTAAGTAAGTTTTGTTAAATTAATACCTTAGATTGTTAAATCATTCTGTCCAAACAAAATCGTGAGAGTACAAGGTAGGCCTACACTACTAACGCTGCCCATTCCATTTCATACTATTATCATCATGGTTGTTTTGAAATGAATTCCATATACAGTATCCATTAGAGAATGCAATAACAGGGAATGGGATACCATTATAGTTTAGTGATATGGCCAATAAGGGCTTGCAAAGATTATGATTAAAGATAACCATGTGACCACTTATTTGTGATTCGACAGAGGAATCTAGGTAGACGTGAACGTTAAAAACAATCCATATCTTGGAATTATCTGTTATTTCTCAATGTTTTTTTCCATTTTTAAATCTCAAGGCTATTATACTGAGAGGACCAGTATTGGAAAAATAAATATTACGTTGATTTAATTCAGACCAGATACTGTCTAGTAGTGCACAATTGCTCTGCAGTGCTGCTTGTTTATCTTTCCAATGGTTGTGACAGGATATCATATGTTTATATTCGCATATTATTTTAATCATGGTTTTTAATTAATTCCCCTTTACAGGTAGGACGTGCGACAGCAATATTCCATCCCATATGTAGTGTTAGTTTTTACATTTTGATAGGACGTGCGACAGCAATATTCCATCCCATATGTAGTGTTAGTTTTTACATTTTGATAGGACGTGCGACAGCAATATTCCATCCCATATGTAGTGTTAGTTTTTACATTTTGATAGGACGTGCGACAGCAATATTCCATCCCATATGTAGTGTTAGTTTTTACATTTTGATAGGACGTGCGACAGCAATATTCCATCCCATATGTAGTGTTAGTTTTTACATTTTGATAGGACGTGCGACAGCAATATTCCATCCCATATGTAGTGTTAGTTTTTACATTTTGATAGGACGTGCGACAGCAATATTCCATCCCATATGTAGTGTTAGTTTTTACATTTTGATAGGACGTGCGACAGCAATATTCCATCCCATATGTAATGTTAGTTAGCCTTACAGTGCCTTCAGAAAGTATTCACACCCCTTGACTTTTTAGCACATTTTGTTGTGTTACAGCCTGAATTTAAAATGTTATTAAATTGAGATTTTGTGTCACTGGCCTACTCACAGTACCCCATAATGTCAAAGTGGAATTATGTTTTTAGAAATGTTTACAAATTAATAAAAATGTAAAAGCTGAAAGTAAATAAGTATTGAACCCCTTTGTTATGGCAAGCGTAAATAAGTTCAGGAGAAAAAATTTGCTTAACAAGTCACATACATTGCATGGACTCTGTGTGCAATAATAGTGTTTAACATGACTTTGAATGATACCTCATCTCTGTACCCACACATACAATTATCTGTAAGGTCCCTCAGTCGAGCAGTGAATTTCAAACACAGATTCAACCACAAAGACCAGGAAACAAAGTGTTATCTTTGTGGAAAATCTAACACAACATATCACTGAGTACTGCTCTTCATATTTTCTAGCATGGTGGTGGCTGCATCATGTTATGGGCATACTTGTCATTAGCAAGGACTAGGGAGTTTTCTTTAGGATAAAAATAAACGGAATAGAGCTAAGGACAGGCAAAATCCTAGAGGAAAACCTGGTTCAGTCTGCTTTCCAACAGACAATGAGAGACAAATGTACCTTTCAGCAGGACAATTACCTAAAACACAAGGCCAACTATACACTGGATTTGCTTACTAAGATGACATTGAATGTTCCTGAGTTGTCTAGTTACAGTTTTGACTTAAATCGAATTGAAAATCTATGGCAAGACTTAGATGTACAAATATTGTACAAATATTGTACAATCCAATTGTGCAAAGCTCTTAGAAGCTTACCCAGAAAGACTCACAGCTGTAATCACTGCCACGTGTATTGACTCAGGGCTGTGACAGTCCTATTCCATCCCATACTCTTATTCCATCCCATACTCTTATTCCATCCCATACTCTTATCCCATCCCATACTTCTAACAACTCCGTATATGGCGTCTTAGCCTTATATCCAAAGACAGTCCTTTGCTGTGATTCTGTTTAAATCTGAAGGTGGACTATTCTCAGCCATAAGGAACCAGCTCTCGCTTTGATGAACAACTCTGAGCCCTGCGATTTATCATGGTTATTTCGCTTACGATGAGTGCCTGGTCTTAAGTGAACAATGAAAGCGGATGTAGGATTACCATTTGAGGAGCCTTCAAAGGAAAGCCATTTGTATCCCACTGCAATTCCACTATCTCAGCTCGGCCAATTACAGCAGGCTCTAAAAGATGTATCGTTCACTCTCCCAACTTGCCAGGGATATCTCCCTTTGTGTCTCGTCGTTGGGATCGGCTGCACATGCATCAGGGTTACGTATTACAAGACACAACTTAATTGTATCCCTTCCAGGATGAAACTCAGATAAGGCCTGGCATTTTAGTCGCCCTTTCAAAATCTGTTGGTTCTTGTAACTTTGTAGTGTTGTGTTGAGCACCAGATGTGAGTAGGAAATAGGGTTGTAACTAAGCAAAAGGAGAAATGTCCCTTCTCCAATGGACTTCTTCCTCTTCTAGGCCTTTTACCATTGCTGACACAGTCCTGATGTTATCTTTATTTTATATCGGTATCTGTAAAGATAATCTATTGTTTCACTCTTTGTGAATAAACATTGTCAATTGATGACATGACATGACATGGTCCTCCTACATTGCTGATTTAAAATGTGTGCTTAATAAGGGCAAAACGAAATACATGTTGTTTTAAACTCTCGTAAGAATGTTTCAGATGAACTACATTTTCACTCAGATGGTTCTCCAATCTAACGTGTTACCGCATATAAATACTTAGGCATTTGGATTGATATGGATTTGACGTTTAAAAACATATAGATGAGCTGGTTAAGAAGCTAAGATTTAAAGTTGGCTTTTTCTAAAGGAACAGATTGCCTTTCTCTAAGCAGTAGGAAGCAGGTTATTCAGTCAACCTTTTTATCTGTTCTTGATATTATTTATCAGTGCAGCTGCTACTACTCTTAAACCTTTGGATGCCATCTACCGTAGTGCCCTTCGTTTTGTTACAGATGACAGTTTTGATACTCATCACTACATCCTGTATCAAAAGGTTGGCTGGACTTCGCTAAATTCCCGTAGATCTCTACATTACCTTTTTGTTTACAAGGCCCTACTTCATAAAATGTTGTCTTATCTAACTTTGTCTAAGTATAGACACCTTATTTTCCTAACCCGTTCACAGGATTGGTTAACTCTTGAGGTTCCTAGGGTCTCCACCAAGCTAGGTAAATCTGCTTTTAGTTTTCATGCACCGTATTGCTGGAACAAAATGCAAAATACATTTCATCTTGATGTTCTGGTGCCATTCAGGCAATTTTAAGTATTGATTGGGGACTTATGTGGAGGAATGTCATTGTTTTTCTGGGTGATTTGTGATGTTTTATTTGTGCTTCCCATGACTGTGTTTTTGTATTTTAATGTGTATACAGTGGGGAGAACAAGTATTTGATACACTGCCGATTTTGCAGGTTTTCCTACTTACAAAGCATGTAGAGGTCTGTAATTTTTATCATAGGTACACTTCAACTGTGAGAGACGGAATCTAAAACAAAAATCCAGAAAATCACATTGTATGACTTTTAAGTAATTCATTTGCATTTTATTGCATGACATAAGTATTTGATCACCTACCAACCAGTAAGAATTCCGGCTCTCACAGACCTGTTAGTTTTTCTTTAAGAAGCCCTCCTGTTCTCCACTCATTACCTGTATTAACTGCACCTGTTTGAACTCGTTACCTGTATAAAAGACACCTGTCCACACACTCAATCAAACAGACTCCAACCTCTCCACAATGGCCAAGACCAGAGAGCTGTGTAAGGACATCAGGGATAAAATTGTAGACCTGCACAAGGCTGGGATGGGCTACAGGACAATAGGCAAGCAGCTTGGTGAGAAGGCAACAACTGTTGGTGCAATTATTAGAAAATGGAAGAAGTTCAAGATGACGGTCAATCACCCTCGGTCTGGGGCTCCATGCAATATCTCACCTCGTGGGGCATCAATGATCAAGAGGAAGGTGAGGGATCAGCCCAGAACTACACGGCAGGACCTGGTCAATGACCTGAAGAGAGCTGGGACCACAGTCTCAAAGAAAACCATTAGTAACACACTACGCTGTCATGGATTAAAATCCTGCAGCGCACTCAAGGTCCCCCTGCTCAAGCCAGCGCATGTCCAGGCCCGTCTGAAGTTTGCCAATGACCATCTGGATGATCCAGAGGAGGAATGGGAGAAGGTCATGTGGTCTGATGAGACAAATATATAGCTTTTTGGTCTAAACTCCACTCGCCGTGTTTGGAGGAAGAAGAAGGATGAGTACAACCCCAAGAACACCATCCCAAACGTGAAGCATGGAGGTGGAAACATCATTCTTTGGGGATGCTTTTCTGCAAAGGGGACAGGACGACTGCACCGTATTGAGGGGAGGATGGATGGGGCCATGTATTGCAAGATCTTGGCCAACAACCTCCTTCCCTCAGTAAGAGCATTGAAGATGGGTCGTGGCTGGGTCTTCCAGCATGGCAATGACCCGAAACACACAGCCAGGGCAACTAAGGAGTGGCTCTGTAAGAAGCATCTCAAGGTCCTGGAGTGGCCTAGCCAGTCTCCAGACCTGAACCCAATAGAACATCTTTGGAGGAGCTGAAAGTCCGTATTGCCCAGCAACAGCCCCGAAACCTGAAGGATCTGGAGAAGGTCTGCATGGAGGAGTGGGCCAAAATACCTGCTGCAGTGTGTGCAAACCTGGTCAAGACCTACAGGAAACGTATGATCTCTGTAATTGCAAACAAAGGTTTCTGTACCAAGTATTAAGTTCTGCTTTTCTGATGTATCAAATACTTATGTCATGCAATAAAATGCAAATTCATTACTTAAAAATCATACAATGTGATTTTCTGGATTTTTGTTTTAGATTCCGTCTCTCACAGTTGAAGTGTACATATGATAAAAATTACAGACCTCTACATGCTTTGTAAGTAGGAAAACCTGCAAAATCGGCAGTGCATCAAATACTTGTTCTCCCCACTGTATATATAGTTTGGGTACAATGTGTATATGTATGTTGTATTTACAGGGCACATTTGTAAAAGAGACCTAGGTCTCAATATGTCTTCCCTGGTAAAATAAAGGTAAAATAAATAAATAAATAAATACATATTTAGTAGTTCCATCTGATATGATCAGGGTTTTCCTTCTAAATTTTCATATTTTTCTATGTTATCAGTCTTTTGCTTACCGCTATAAATACAAAAGTATGTGGAGACCCCTTTCAAATTAGTGGATTCGGCTATTTCATCCACACCCGTTTCTGACAGGTGTTTAAAATCGAGCACACAGCCATGCAATCTCCATAGAAAAAACATTGGCAGTAGAATGGCATTACTGAAGAGCTCAGTGACTTTCAACGTGGCACCGACATAGGATGCCACCTTTCCAACAAGTCAGTTCGTCAAATTTCTGCCCTTTTAGAGCTGGCCCAGTCAACTGTAAGTGCTGTTATTGCGAAGTTGAAAGGAGCAACAACGGCTCAGCCGCGAAGTGTTAGGCCACACAAGCTCACAGAACGGGACCGGCGAGTGCTGAAGCGCGTAGAGCGTAAAAATCGCCTGTCCTCGGTTGCAGTACTCACTACCGAGTTCCAAACTGCCTCTGGAAGCAACGTCAGCACAATAACTGTTCGTCTGGAGCATCATGAAATGGGTTTCCATGGCCGAGCAGCCGCACACAAGCCTAAGATCACCATGCACAATGACAAGCGTCAGCTAAAGTGGTGTAAAGCTCGCCACCAGAAGAATGCTACCTTCCCCAATGCATATTGTCAACTGTAAAGTTAGGTGGAGGAGGAATTATTTATGGTTCGGGCTAGGCCCCTTAGTTCCAGTGAAAGGAAATCTTAACGCTACAGCATACGATTACAATCTACACGATTCTGTGCTTCCAACTTTGTGGCAACAGTTTTGGGAAGACCATTTCCTGTTTCAGCATGACAATAGCCCCGTGCACAAAGCGAGGTCCATACAGAAATGGTTTGTAAGGATTGGTGTGGAAGAACTTGACTGGCCTGCACAGAGCTCTGACCTCAACCCCATCGAACATCTTTGGGATGAATTGGAACGTCGACTCAGTTTCCCATTACAAGAAAGCTTACTCTCCTAAATCAATCCATACCTAATTTTAAATTCCCCTGAATAATGTATGCATGACGTGGGACGTTTTAACTTGTCATTTCCATGCTGGTCACCAGTAGGCTATTGATTCTCATTGACTCTCCCAATGCATGCCATTAGCCTTCGCTGGTCCATTGCCTTCCACTTAGCTTGCATAATGCGGTCTGGCGCCAATCCCTATTTGAAACACTGGTAACCATCTTAAGAGTGAGGAGAGCGAGAAAGCGAGATCCTGGTAAGGCTGTGGCAGAACCTTTGATCTAATTTGAGAGTTGAATCATTGGCCAGGGCTGAAGAGGTGAAGGGTCAATTTGGTCAGCCATTTTGTACTCCTCTCTGCTCCACCACTTCTAGACACTTGTGTTAACCAGGTAGAGTGTTTTGAGACTTTGAAGTGCTCTAGAGTGCCTGTGGGAAAGAGGGTGAAATGAAGGAGATGTAGATAACAGACAGTGTATCTCTCTGTAAAGCTAGGACAATATGTCCAAATAGATTTATAGTATGTGCATACTCTTCGAGAATTGTAAAAAAGGATTGAAAAAGAACTTGAGAAGTATTTAAAGTATTTAGAAAAAAACATTTCATTTTCAGAGTTCAGGTATTTTTCATCCATCCCTTTCAAAGTGTAGTCGTATTTCTCAAAAGAGGAACTTCAAAGGTTGCGGGTGCCTTGTCGTACCGAATGGAAATATCTTCCCAGAGATTTTTGCCAATATTATGCTCTTTAAAGTGCATCTGATTAGAAATCTCATCACAGGCCCACCTCTTTATTTCTTCTGAAGATTGCCACCGTTCGTCTCCTTTGGTCTCTTTTCATAGGGTCTTAACGGTAGGGATATGGGGGAGACATCTAAATTAGCATCGGCAGTCCTACACAGACCTTGACTTCGTTTTTGACGTGCTCCAGGGTTTCGCTTTTAAGTGTCCCTTCTAATCTTCAAGGGGAGACAGGTATGTATTAACCCGTGTTCCCAGTTGGGAATAGAATTGAGCCTTGCTCCACGTGTCTCCATTTGATCAAGCTACTGTGCAGCCGTGCAGGACATCGAAAAGCATGAATGCTTGAATGTAACCTGTGATAGATATACATAATCATCTGTAATACGATCGATCTCAGACGTAGGATTGATATAAAAATCTAAAGTTGTACAGTAATTAGAAGTTTGAAGGTAGATTTTGATATCATGTAAGAGCTGTGATTTGTCTTGCAGTGTACCACATCAAAACTGTCTAAACAACTGTAATTCTAAAGCAATCTCGCATTAACCGATTTTGTCTCTTTGCCAAAATACAGCTAAGCATCGGCTTCGGTTGGCAGAGGCGAGAACAGATTGCTGTATTTATTCAATTTTGTAGCCATTGGAAATAACCGACAGGCCTGCCAGAATTAATGTATCTCAAAATGTAATGAAATCCTGATTATTTTCAGAACCATTTCCCCACTGCTTCCTCTTGAGGTTTTGCAGTCGTCGCTGTGTGTCTCGCTGCCACCTTCCAGCACCAATCTGAGGCTCCATCCACTACAACCATAAATCATCCCGAAGCAAAGGTCTAGGTGCTAATAGAGAACAAGCATTGCACTATTTTCAAATCACTGGGAGCTGTCTGCAGAGCCTACGACATGTCACTGATATGCCCAACTTTCCCTATTGCTGAAATTGCACACTTTTTCTGTAACAGCTCTTTGACATGTTTACTTTTGGTTTGCTCTCTGATCCAATCCAGATAGCCTTCACTCAATGTCAGAACAGGCCCAACTGAGACTCCCTAATCGCTGTACATACATACGCACTCAGCCCAGGCATGTTCGAAGCATCACATTTGTTCTGTTCCTGAACGGTTTGAAATATTTGATCAGAGATGATGGAAGCGTAGAACAAAAAAAGGGAATTTTGATGTCCGTGGAATCGTTTAGATGAAACATGCCAATTAATCAGAAAAAAAAGGCTTTGCTTCTTACCAGATTAAATCAAATCAAATCTTATTTGCCACATGCGCCGAATACAACAGGTGTAGACATTACCGTGAAATGCTTACTTACAGCCCATAACCAACAATGCATTCATTTTTTTAATAAAAAGGTAAAACAACAACAACACCAACAAAAAAGTGTTGAGAAAAAAAGAGCAGAAGTAAAATAAAATAACAGTAGGGAGGCTATATACAGGGGGGTACCGGTGCAGAGTCAATGTGCGGGGGCACCGGCTAGTTGAGGTAGTTGAGGTAGTTGAGGTAATATGTACATGTGGGTAGAGTTAAAGTGACTATGCATAAATAATTAACAGAGTAGCAGCAGCGTAAAAAGATGGGGTGGGGGTGGGGGGGGGGACAGTGCAAATAGTCCGGGTAGCCATGATTAGCTGTTCAGGAGTCTTATGGCTTGGGGGTAGAAGCTGTTGAGAAGCCTTTTGGACCTAGACTTGGCGCTCCGGTACCGCTTGCCGTGCGGTAGCAGAGAGAACGGTCTATGACTAGGGTGGCTGGAGTCTTTGACAATTTTGAGGGCCTTCCTCTGACACCGCCTGGTATAGAGGTCCTGGATGGCAGGAAGCTTGGCCCCAGTGATGTACTGGGCCGTACGCACTACCCTCTGTAGTGCCTTGCGGTCGGAGGCCGAGCAGTTGCCATACCAGGCGGTGATGCAACCAGTCAGGATGCTCTCGATGGTGCAGCTGTAGAACCTTTTGAGGATCTGAGGGACCCATGCCAAATCTTTTCAGAGTTTTCAAACTCTTGGTGTGATGTGGACACCAAGGAACTTGAAGCTCTCAACCTGTTCCACTACAGCCCTGTCGATGAGAATGGGGGCGTGCTCAGTCCTCTTCTTTTTTCCCTGTAGTCCACAATCATCTCCTTTGTCTTGGTCACGTTGAGAGAGAGGTTGTTATCCTGGCACCACACGGCCAGGTCTCTGACCTCCTCCCTATAGGCTGTCTCATCATTGTCGCTGATCAGGCCTACCACTGTTGTGTCGTCGGCAAACTTAATGATGGTGTTGGAGTCGTGCCTGGCCATGCAGTCATGGGTGAACAGGGAGTACAGGAGGGGACTGAGCACACACCCTTGAGGGGCCCCCGTGTTGAGGATCTGTGTGGCAGATGTGTTGTTACCTACCCTTTCCACCTGGGGGCGGCCCGTCAGGAAGTCCAGGATCCAGTTGCAGAGGGAGGTGTTTAGTCCCAGGATCCTTAGCTTAGTAATGAGCTTTGAGGGCACTATGGTGTTGAACGCTGAGCTGTAGTCAATGAATAGCATTCTCACGTATGTGTTCCTCTTGTCCAAGTGTGAAAGGGCAGTGTGGAGTGCAATAGAAATTGCATCATCTGTGGATCCGCTCCTTGAAAGCGGCAGCTCTACCCTTTAGCTCAGTGCGGATGTTGCCTGTAATCCATGGCTTCTTGTTGGGGTATGTACGTACGGTCACTGTGGGGACGACGTCATCGATGCACTTATTGATGAAGCCAGTGACTGATGTGGTGTACTCCTCAATGCTATCTGAAGAATCCCGGAACATGTTCCAGTCTGTGCTAGCAAAACAGTCCTGTAGCTTAGCATCTGCATCATCTGATCACTTTTTTATTAACCGAGTCACTGGTGCTTCCTGCTTTAGTTTTTGCTTATAAGCAGGAATCAGGAGGATAGGGTTAGGGTCAGATTTGCCAAATGGAGGGCGAGGGAGAGCTTTGTATGTGTCTCTGTGTGTGGAGTAAAGGTGGTCTAGAGTTTTTTTCCCTCTGGTTGCACATTTAACATGCTGGTAGAAATTAGGTAGAACGGATTTAAGTTTTCCTGCATTAAAGTCCCCGGCCACTAGGAGCGCTGCTTCTGGATTGGCGTTTTCCTGTTTACTTATGTCCTTATACAGCTCATTGAGTGCAATCTTAATGCCAGCATTGGTTTGTGGTGGTAAATAGACAGCTATGAAAAATATAGATGAAAACTCTCTTGGTAAATAGTGTGGTCTACAGCTTATCATAAGATACTCTACCTCAGGCAGGCAAAACCTCGAGACTTCCTTAGTATTTGATTTTGTGCACCAGCTGTTGTTTACAAATATACACAGACCGCCACCCATTGTATTACCAGAGTCAGCCGTTCTATCCTGCCGATGTAGCGTATATCCCGTCAGCTGTATGTTGTCCATGTCGTAGTTCAGCCACGACTCGGTGAAACATAATATATTACAGTTTTGAATGTCCCGTTGGTAGGATAACCGTAATCGTAGGTCATCTAATTTATTTTGAAATGATTGAACATTGGCTAATAGGATTGATGGAAGAGGCAGTTTACTCGCTCGCCGTCAAATCTTTACAAGGCACCCCGACCCACGCCCACGATATCTCCGTCTCTTTCTCCTGCGAATGATGGGGATTTGGGCCTTGTCGGGTGTCTGAAGGATTAAAGGTTGACGACTCGTTTCCGATAGCATTTTAGGGTCATGACACATTAATCAGCAATCATTTCAGAACTGTCACAAAGCAGTCTTCATTAACTATTTAAACCACATGTTTTTCATCAGATAAGATAATAATTGTGATCTCTCTGTAGTAAATCAGTACAACAGTAAAACAATGATTTGTCTCTCAATGCCAAGTCTTTGGAGGTGCAGTTTGCTGAATATGTAGCGTAATTTTACTTAAAAAACGATGATTTCCCAATAGTTAAGTGTAACAAAACACCATCACACTTCTGTGAGCCTGTAGGAATCAGATTCCTCAAGCACTGTTCATGCTGACAAACCAGACAGACACAAAAAAACGTGTGTTAATAACATTCTCCAAAATAATTCCTCTGAGATTGTGGATCACTAAACCACCAAACAGGATAGCGCTTGTGTTACACCATTGTCTTGAGAACTTCTTGTCTGCCTTGCTCAAGAACCTTAGAGAATAGTACAAAGTGCTGCATTGACATCTGTCAAAACCCTCAGTGGCGAAACACGATTTGAGGTTTGTGTGGGATTGTCAGACAGCTTCCCAACCTTTCCCTCCTCTGCATGGTGACAGTGTTGGAACATGAGAGATAGAAGAGTGGGCTGAACTTCTTCTGATGTCGGTTCCTGTTCAGGAGACTGTTAATGAGACCCTACACATCTCAATAGGGTCCTACTGACAGAGAAGCAACAACAGCCATACAGCTTTATTAGGGCTCTCTGAAGCACACTTAAGGCTCAACGGGATCTAGCAACAGATCAATTCATAGCCACAGGATAAGTCATAAGTGTGTTGTGACAAGCTGTGGTTGTGTAATTATGCACCAAGTGTCCAGAACAGTCACCATATTGGCTGAAACATGTAATTACAACTGAGAAGTGTTCTGTTGGTGTCCCTTCACCATTACACAATGGACATGACAACCCCGCCCAAACTCAACTGAGCCCCAACTCTTTTCCCAGTGGGCACTTGGTTATTGCAAAGCATGGGTCCTCTCTCTCTCTCTCTCTGTATATCTCCTCCCTCTACCACTTTCTGCCTTTCTTAATCATTCCATTTCTCTTTTTTGACTGGGGAGATAATCTAATATAGGTAATTATTGTCAGTTGTCTGTTATGATGATTCATGGAGATTTTCCGCTGAGCTCACGGCACAAATTGCCTGTGAATGCCTTCGCACTCTGTTAGATAGAGCAAAGCTCTTCTGAAACCGAGAAAATAGCTATATTGAATCAAACCTGTGTTGCAGTAGTTTGAAGTAGTGGCAGGTAAACATCACTTTTTCGTGTTGCCAAATGGAATTGCAGAATAGTTTTGAGCACTGTTAGGTAGCAGGCTGACCTGCAGGCAGTAGTTAACTTTTTTTCTCTGTATATCTGATGTGCATGTTAAAGGACTGCCAGTCACAGAGGGGTCTGAGGTCCCAAGAGGTTCCGGGGACAGGCGTTCAATGGGCTGGAAGAAGCTTGGCCGCCCAGTCCTGACAGAAGGAATGTGATGTTACACTAGTGGGGCTGTGCAGTGGGTGTTTAACAATAGTGCACACAAGTACAGGTGCACACACACACACACACCCACGCACACACGCACACTGTCCACCAATGTTGATTATACAACACAATCAACATTGATTATACAATCATCCAGTCATTATTAGAGGTGTATGTGTGTGTCTTCGCTGCCATAGTCTTATTGGAGTTCTGCTCCCCACCTGCCACACACAGAGCTCTGAGGAGTAGAGCTCCATGAAGACCCAGAAATAGCCCCAGTCTGCTCCCTCCCCTGGGTACAGATCTAGGATCAGCTTCCCCTCCCCCAATCCTAACCCTAACCATTAGTGCAAAAATGTGAAACTGACCCCAGTTCAGTGTTTAGGGGCAACTTCACCCTACAACCTCTCCTTCCCACTGAAGAACGATAAGGCAAAAGTAATCGATGACCAACCGGCCTAGACCACAGTGTAAAACCCTGTCTATACAGGATGGTCAAAATGCACACACAACTGATCCCTCTTTACAGTCCAGCAGATGGATCGACCCACAACTTACACTACCGTTCAAAAGTTTGGGGTCACTTTCGAAAGAAAAGCCATTTTTGTCCATTAAAATAACATCAAATTGATCAGAAATACAGTGTAGACATTGTTAATGTTGTAAATGGCTATTGTAGCTGGAAACGGCACATTTATAATGGAATATCTACATAGGCGTACAGATGCCCATTATCAGCAACCATCAGTCCTGTGTTCCAATGGCACGTTGTGTTTGCTAATCCAAGTTTATTGTTTTAAAAGGCTAATTGATCATTAGAAAACCCTTTTGCAATTATGTTAGCGCAGCTGAAAACTGTTGTGCTGATTAAAGAAGCAATAAAACTGGCCTTCTTGAGGCAAGTTGAGTATCTGGAGCATCAGCAATTGTGGGTTTGATTACAGGCTCAAAATGGCCAGAAACAAATAACTTTCTTCTGAAACTCATCAGTCTATTCTTGTTCTGAAAAATGAAGGCTTATCCACTCGAGAAATTGCCAAGAAACTGAAGATCTCGTACAACGCTGTGTACAACTCCATTCACAGAACAGCGCAAACTGGCTCTAACCAGAATAGAAAAGGAGTGGGAGGCCCCGGTGCACAACTGAGCATACATCAGAGTGTCTAGTTTGAGAAACAGACGCCTCACAGGTCCTCAACTGGCTGACCTTCTAGGCAGAGTTGCAAAGAAAAATCCATATTTCAGACTGGCCAATACAAATAAAAGTTTAAGATGGGCAAAAGAACACAGACACTGGATAGAGGAAGATTGGAAAAAAGTGTTATGGACAGACGAATCGAAGTTTGATGTGTTGGAAGAACATTTGTGAGACGCAGACCAAATGAAAAGATGCTGGAGGAGTGCTTGATGCCATCTGTCAAGCATGGTGGAGGCAATGTGATGGTCTGGGGGTGCTTTGGTGGTGGTAAAGTGGGAGATTTGGACAGGGTAAAAGGGATCTTGAAGAAGGAAGGCTATCACTCCATTTTGCAACGCCATGCCATACCCTGTGGACGACGCTTGATTGGAGCCAATTTCCTCCTACAACAGGACAATGCACAGCTCCAAACTATGCAATAACTATTTAGGGAAGAAGCAGTCAGCTGGTATTCTGTCTATAATAGAGTGGCCAGCACAGTCACCGGATCTCAACCCTATTGAGCTGTTGTGGGAGCTGCTTGGCTGTATGGTACGTAAGAAGTGCCCATCAAGCCAATCCAACTTGTGGGAGGTGCTTCAGGTAGCATGGGGTGAAATCTCTTCAGATTACCTCAACAAATTGACAACTAGAATACCAAAGGTCTGCAAGGCTGTAAATGCTGCAAATGGAGTATTCTTTGACGAAAGCAAAGTTTGAAGGACACAATAATTATTTCTATTAAAAATCATTATTTCTAACCTTGTCAATGACTACATTTCCTATTAATTTTGCTATATTTCCTATTCAAACTCATTTCATGTATGTTTTCATGGAAAACAAGGACATTTCTAAGTGACCCCAAACTTTTGAACGGTAGTGTATATTGGATGACACTGCAGTACTCAGAAATGTGAGGAGTCACTACAAACACTAGAGTGGAAAAGAAGGATTTAGAGAAAAATTATGGAAAAACGTCATAAGAGATTAGGCTGCTCATCTATTTTTACTCTGTGGGGATTTGTGACTGGGGAGATAATCTAATATAGGTAATTATTGTCAGCTGTCTGTTATGATGATTCATGGAGATTATTCGCTGAGCTCTCGGCACAAATTGCCTGTGAATGCCTTTGCACTCTCTTAGATGGATCAAAGCTCTTCTGAAACCGAGAAAATAGCTATATAAAATCAAACCTGTGTTGCAGTAGTTTTAAGTAGTGGCAGGTAAACATCACTTTTTTGTGTTGACAAATGGAATTGCAGAATAGTTTTGAGCACTGTTAGGTAGCAGGCTGACCATAGGCAGTAGTTACTGTAGGCTATGTAAGCAAAGTTACAGAATGTTAACATTGCCATGGCAGGTTGTGTAGGCTACTTCTCTCTCCCAGTGAAAGTTCACTACCTTGGAACAATGCCATATTCAAACAAAGTTAATGTAGCTTTCATCCTTCACTTTGTCACGTCAATGATTTAAAGAAGCAACACAAAACAGAGCAAGAGAATGACCAAAAACGATTAAACCATTAAACTATTAATTAAACTACTAAACTGTTAATTAAACTATTACACTTATTAAAATACATTAAAATATTAAAATATTAAAATATTAATTAAACTGTTAATTAAACTATTAAACTTATTCAACTACATTAAAATATTAAAATATTAATTAAACTATTAATTAAACGATTAAACTTATTCAACTACATTAAACTTACTTGACTAATTAATTATACAATTGACCTATGATAGCAACTGCTGTGTGCCAAATTACACCACCTCATTAAAATTACGGGAAAGAAAATTATTAGATGGTTACTTTAGCACCTTTTGGGAGTACAGCTTACGAGGAATCTCGGGAGAGAGAATGGTCGGGTATACAAAATTACAATCCCTACTAAAATCAAAACAGAAACACTCAAATTCACTAACATCAATTATACTGCAGAAAAAACGACTTGAGTTGCTTTTTAGCATTTGAAATTAGAGTCCCAGCTGACAACCAAACCTCGGTGCAAATACCATTTGAAATAATTTAAAATACTTTCACTGTGCTTGATTGAGCTCGACTGTTGCAATGCTACCAATAGAACAGCTACAACAGCGCAAACCCCACCCACCTGCCACTCCAGTGTATTTGAAACTCTTAATGTATTTCAAAGGTTTCAAATAGTATTTAAACCCAGGTCTACTGATAAAGCCACAGATTACGCTCAGAAAACATTTGAAAACAACATCGGCAAGTTTCAAAATGTCAGTATTTCTCCCAACAACTTTGGTTTTAATCAACAAATATCCAACTCGCAAGTAGCCCACAGATAAATAGCAAACATAATCCTAGAGGTGAAAAAACTGAATCCCTGAACACCAAGTTTCTGTCACTTCGCCATGGCAATGTCGTCTGCGTGTTTATTCATTACGCAGGCTTCTTCTGTAGCTGAATGCAGTCAGACACATGGAGAGAGAGAGATAGCGAGAGAGAGCGCTACAGTATCTATCAGCACAAACACTTCTAGGCCACGGGAGGGATATGTGTGTGTGTAGTATGTGTGTGTGTAGTATGTGTGTGTGTGTGTGCGTGTGTCTGTGTGTGTGTGTGTGAAAATAACGAATGACTGATCTATCGGAGTTTGCCCACACATACAAAACACACACACACACACACTGGGGCTGTGATCTGACGATGACTTCATGCAGGCGTCACAGAGCAGGCATCAGTGAGAAGCAGCTAGACCAGAGCAGAGCAGCAGCAGTAGCAGGAGTTAGTGAGAAGCAGCCAGACCAGAGCAGAGCAGCATGTGAATTATTCATCCTGTCTGCCACTCTCTGATTACACGCCACTGAGCTTGTGTTCACAGGCATTTGTAGAGACTCCCAGTTCAAGCTCTCTGTCCATGTACATTCTGCTGCGCAGATCACCTACCACCTCTAACTCTCACTTGTTGTTTTCACCCTCTCTCTCCTTCCTCCACAGTCTTTGTTCTTCCCCCTCCTCCTCTTTCTACATATTTTCCTCCTTGATCTCTTCTTTCTCTCTGCTGCTCTCTTTTTTCAGCCCCCTCCCTTTCTCTCTCTCCCTACCTCTTTCTCTCTCTCCCTTCCTCTTTCTCTCTCTCCCTACCTCTTTCTCTCTCTCCCTCCCTCTTTCTCTCTCTCCCTACCTCTTTCTCTCTCTCCCTCCCTCTTTCTTTCTCTCCCTACCTCTTTCTTTCTCTCCCTTCTCATTTCCCTCCCTTCCCTTTTTCACTCCCTCCCTTTTTCTCTCATTGCCCCTCTCTCTCTCTCCCCGCCTTTCTCTCTGCCTCTCTCCTACTCCCTCCCTCCATCTCTCCACCTCTCTCTCTCTGTGTGCTGTTCCAGGGAAGGCTGTTTGATGTAGTATCCCACTGTTCCAAAAGCGACAGGCAGCCGTGGGATGAGAACACAGGGTTTGAAATCTCTGCGTGGGACGCTGCCTGGCGTTCTGACTGGCAGCCCCATCTACTTCTTACTGGGTGCCTCTGTCCGGACGCACACAGCAAACCATGATTACAATAGAGCAGTTGCATCTGACACAAAGCTTGTCAAACAGAGCTGTAATGTCATACATACTTTATGTTCTATGGGGAGGAAGAGGGAGTCATACTGTAATAACATTTTAAGGTGATTCTAAAGGAAAACTTTTTTGATGCCACAACCCGCGCATGGCATCCATAATTGATTTGAAGTTGTCATTCAGTGCAATGAGGTCAAGTTGGACAAATATTATTGTGATGCCACAACCCATGATATCCAATAAGGGTATTCGAAAAATGACAACTTTTTAGCCACACTTCGTGCGCAATCCATAGTTGGTTTGAAGTTGTCATTCGGCTCAATGATGTGACAAATGTATAAGTTGATTAATTAGTAATTTGCAGTAAACACAAATTAATTAATAAACGTTGAATTGTCACAGCCGTAACTGATAAACAGAGAGGTGTTTTTATTCCAAAGGTTGTTCTCAGCACTCCGGCATAATTACAATTTTCAATTTAATTAATGTAATATTTCCTGAGACACGTTCATTTCGTTCCATTTTAACAGACTAATTATTATAGCTGCAAAACAAATTGTCATTACTTTGTGTGGCATGCCTCTCTCCATTTAACCTGACTAGAAGCTGAGATAGAAACTCTCTCAGAGTGAGTGAGTGAGTGAGTGAGTGAGTGAGTGAGTGAGTGAGTGAGTGAGTGAGTGTAAATAGTATGTTATGCTAGTCTGTAACCCCCTACAATCTGCACTGTGGAGCAAAGCCCAGACTCACATTTAGAGGAAGAAGATGATTATAGGCTATCCAAATAGAAAACATTTCATTTTCAATGGCTGAATCATAAACATTGAAATATATTTCAGAGAGGGCTTGTTGTTGTAGAAAATATTATGTTATGATAAGTTAGGATGGAGATGATACCAGTTTCAATACAACACTTATTTTGATGGATAGTTGTCTACTGAGTGCGTTTGGTGGAGTACGTGGAGTAATTTGTCATTTGAGCTCTATTGGTTGACAGATGCTATTTCAGGATTCATCGCCTAGAAAGTTTAACTTGTTCCAACTTGTGTACTGAAACAGGGCGGCAGGTAGCTTAGTGGGTAAGAGCGTTGTGCCAGTAACCGAAAGGTCGCTGGTTCTAATCCCCGAGCCGACTAGGTGAAAAATCTGTCGAGGTGCCCTTAAGCAAGGCACTTAACCCTAATTGCTCCTGTAAGTCGCTCTGGATAAGAGCGTCTGCTAAATGACGTAAAAAATGAAACTACCCTTATGCACTCAATGCATTCTGCGTGCATCCGTTTTGTGTGACAGAAAAAAATACAGTTAGCCTGTCCGTCGTCACCAACATATGATCCCAATAGAAGAGCACTGGACTCGATACCATTTTAATGGATATGTATACTTCTCAGAGTGAAGCTAATCAATGTATAAGAAAGACATGATTCATAACCCTTCAGATGTATTGTCCACATAGGCTATTCTCAGTGCTGTAGATCAGATGTTTTCAAGGTCAGACCTGAAGGACCCATGTCATTAGATTTTCAATAGAGAAAGCGAAGCAAAACAAACATAACATCCTTTCGAACATGTTGAGTTATTTGTACAACAATCATAATGTGTGGTGAACTCTGTATTTTAGATTTGATTACATCCATAATTATACCACTACAGCACATTTTGAATTCTTACCCTCCAATCAGGGACTGATTCAAACCTGGGACACTTGTTGAATGGAAACCCTGGCCAATCAGTGACATAAAAAAACGCAGTATTCAGGAATGGGTGAGGGTAGAGTTTTCATGCTCCCGAATTAGAAGCGAGTGTTTCAATGAATCCTTGACTGTTGGCTGGAAGGGATTCAAGCTTCTATCCAATGGAAGCTGCTCCTAGACAGGGGTCAAAGGTTGACAGAGGGACAAACTGCCCTATTTTCACTTCGACCTTTGACCTCTGTCTAGAGACTCTAGACCGACATAGTTACCTTGTAACATTTAGCAGAGGTCATGACTGACTGCCTTTTGGTGACTCCGTCCCTTTCTTTAATAGTAAAATGCAACAGAGAGGAGAGGAATGGGGGATTCCTATCACCATATTGTAATAACTAGAGCTGATTGCCCAATTACCACATGAACATACAAACGGGCACGTTCATAAGATGCTCAACACATTATCGCCTATTAGTAAGGTGAAGAGATAAATTGCTTTCATGCCTCCGCGTGCAAATTAGACTTTCAAAACACATTTTCGACAATAGCAATCTACCAAAGGTGATTAAAGGGATGGAAGATAAAAATAATAATTTGGGGGTTCTTATATTTGTCCTGTTACAAACAAGTGTGTAATGGAAATGTGCTTTTGGCATATCCCAACTCCCCCTGAGACACCCGCAGGGAGTGGGGTCACAGCCAGGGTCACCATTGTACAACGCCCCTGGAGCAATTAGGGTTAAATGCCTTGCTCAAGGGCACAGCGGCATATTTTTCACCTTGTCGGCTCCGGTATTAGAACCAGCGACCTTTTCGGTCCAACGCTCTAACCTCGAGGCTACCTGCCGCCCTAGATAACAATATTGAGATAAGAAGTTTCCCCCAGGCTATTTTATCACGTTAGAAAGTGGGGAGAGAACTTGAACACAATGTAGGCCTAATGCAACATCCTTGTTCATTCTATAATATGCCATTTAGCAGACGCTTTTATCCAAAGCGACTTGCAGTCATGTGTGCATACATTTTTTACGTATGGGTGGTCCCGGGGATCGAACCCACTACCCTGGCGTTACAAGCGCCATGCTCTACCAATTGAGCTACAGAGGACCAATTCTGCTGTGAGATCACTTTATGTAGTACTGTAGTGGATTGCAGAGGATTGTCAAATCATTTGTATGTATTTTACGGGTATATGGACAGCATATAGACATCAAGGTTATTCAATTACATTAAAAGACCACATTAGCTCATATTCAGTCTTTCATTTATTCTTTATTTTCCCGGTTAGTGAACTATCTGACCAATCAATTGCAGTCATCGATCAGTTAAAGTACCAGAGAGAAAAAACGATCAGTACTTTGGCCCTTGAGGGATGGAAATAAATAGCCTCCATGAGAAGTACCACCTGACGGGATGATTGCACTGAGGTGAAGACTAGTGTGGATTTTCCTCATCTCTGTGTATATGGCATTGTTATAAATGCTGACGTTAGTCTTCTACCTTTTTATTTTTATTTTTGCCTCACGTCATAAGCAGACCATTTTCTTTGACGGAGTCGTTCCGACTGTTATCCACAGAAAGTATCTAACCGGTAAACATCTTTGATTTTGACCTTTGTTGAAAAGCCTCAATGAATCTCGACACAAGCTCTTTGAAAATCAGGGCTGAGGCAGGTACACTAAAGGGAGCGAAGAAATGCAATGTATTTGTTTATGTTCTTTAAAATGCCATACATATTGACTGCAGCTACAATGGAACAGAGGTCTTATCTGTGGGCACTCATGAGTGAGAAACCACTCAGAATGCTCTGGGAATAACAATAGTGCTGTTTGCTTTACTTGCCAGAGTGAATATACGACATTGTATTTGGCTTTAACAGTGCATGCAGTGTGTGTATACCAACAGAGATGGATAAACAATGGATATTATACAGGCAATAATAATAATACCCATAAGTATGATTTGTTTTAGCTCATAACACACCCCAGAAATCCTCAGGAGCCACAGTGGAGCTTAGGGGTTGTTTACAAAACGATATACGTTGTAGAGCATTGCTGGAAAAAATCTATCATGCCTAAAGCAATGCTCATGAATGACAAAAGCATTTGGTTGTTTGGATGTTGAGGGACGGAGCCGTCAACGACAATTTGGCAAATCGAGGGTGAAAATGTGAAAGTTAAAAACCCGGCAACAACCTTAGTGAATCTTTCATGGGTGAGCAGCTACAGGGCCGAGTCTCCTTGTCAATCATTCATTCATTTCCGTTTTGATGTGCTGCCATATGCATGTACTGGAACACAGTGGTGCTCCGGTGAATGCAGTTCTAATTTTCTCGCACTAGCCACATCGCTAAACTGGAGGGTTTTGTCAGCTAATTTAGCCTTCTATTTCCCATCAGTCTAATTCAGCATAATCAACACAGACAATTTCCCAACCCCTCACTTTGCCCAAATTAAACACATTGCAAGACAAAATGAGGGGATTGAGATGAGTAAATTATGATATTTCACCCCTGTTTAAAGGTGCTTTAGCTTTGCTATACTCAAATCAATTTTAGCGGGCTAGTGAGGTCAACAAATTATGCTAAATACATTTCTGTGCTGGACTGAGCCATGTATATTTTGAAGAGATGTCTTTAAAACAGTTAGGGATGCTGACAAAGCTATGCCATGGGGTAAAGTTTAAGATTTTTACTTATGACCACACTATAGCCTTCAAAAACCCATTGGCAAGGATAGAGAGTGCAGCATGAAATGAGTGTCAATTCTGTGATTATGCTCAAACTGAGTTTCGTGATTTGTATAACTGCACATGTCAAACTAATGTTTTTTAATCTCTGCCTTATTGATCCCCTATGCCCTGGACCCCTACGCTCGGTCCATGTCAGAACCCTGCCCTAGTGTTAAAACATTTAATTTTAAGCTATAAAAACAAATAAAGAGAGTTGCAAACTCTAAGTATAAACTCCCAGTAATTTATTGGGTAAGAAACCACCAACGTTTCGGCATCATTGTGCCTTCTTCACCCTGAAGAAGGCACAGTGATGCCAAAACGTTGGTGGTTTCTTACCCAATAAATACAGGCAGTTTACACACAGAGTTTGCGACTCTCTTTATTTGTTTTTATAGCTTACAGTTTATTCACTGTTAGTCAGCACTTCTACACTAAATAATGTTCTCTGGGTGTGCGCCAGCTCATGCTTTTTATTAAAACATTTAACTTTAAAAACAGTTTTTAAAATTATAATGAGATTCCGCAGTATAGGTGGGCCATACTAAAATATTGCTAATTTTTACCTCCCAACATCCTACTTAAAACTAGAACCACCAAGATGGTCGTTTTAATTTCAATAAAAACCTTGAACCCACCTGTCCCTGACTTTTCCGAAATACAGCGCCTTTGGAAAATATTCAGACCACTTGACTTTTCCCACATTTTGTTAGGTTAGAACCTTCTTCTAAAATTGATTTTTGAAAAAGTTTTCCCCTCATCAATCTACATACAATACCCCATAATGACAAGCAAAAACACGTTTTTTGCTAATTTATTAAACTTTGCTACGTTCATCTTTCCCTCGATCCTGACTAGTCTCCTAGTCCCTGCCACTGAAAAACATCCCAACAGCATGATGCTGCCACCACCAAGCTTCACCGTAGGGATGGTGCCAGGTTTCGTCCAGACGTGACGCTTGGCATTCAGGCCAAAGAGTTCAATCTTGGTTTCATCAGACCAGAGAATCTTGTTTCTCATGGTCTGAGAGTCTTTAGTTGCCTTTTGGCAGACTCCAAGGGGGCTGTCATGTGCCTTTTACTGAGGAGTGGCTTCCGTCTGGTCACTCTACCATAAAGGCCTGATTGGTGGAGTGCTGCAGAGATGATTGTCCTTCTGGAAGGTTCTCCTATCTCCACAGAGGAACTCTAGAGCTCTCTCAGAGTGACCATCGGGTACTTGGTCACCTCCCTGACCAAGACCCTCCTCTCCCAATTGCTCAGTTTGGCCGGGCGACCAGCTCTAGGAAGAGTCTGGGTGGTTCCAAACTTTCTTCCATTTAAGAATGATGGAGGCCAATGTGTTCTTGGGGACCTTCAATGTTGCAGACATGTTTTGGTACACTTCCCCAGATCTGTGCCTTGACACAATCCTGTCTCGGAGCTCTACGGACAATTCCTTCGACCTCATGGCTCGGTTTTTGCTCGGACATATACTGTCAACTCTGTGACCTTATATAGACAGTTGTGTGCCTTTCCAAATCATGTCCAATCAATTGAATGTACAACAGGTGCACTCCAATCAAGTTGTAGAAACATCTTAAGGATGATCAATGGAAACAGGATGCATCTGAGCTCAATTTGAAGTCTCATAGCAAAGGGTCTGAATGCTTGTGTAAATAAGCTATTTTAGTTTTTTATTTGTAATAAATGTAAATAAGGTATTTCTGTTTTTTATATGTAATAAAATTGCAGAAAAAAATGAAACCTGTTTTCGCTTTGTCATTATGGGGTATTATGTGTACATTGCTAAGGATTTTTATATATTTACTCCATTTTAGAATAAGGCTGTAATGTACCAAAATGTGGAAAAAGTCAAGGGGTCTGAATACTTTCCGAAGGCACTGTATCTGTATTTTACACTCAAGCAATATGTTTAGATAAATATCATAAAAGACAAAACACTTCCTGAACATTTCATCCTCAAAGCGCCATGACAGTCAAAATGACCTCATGCATATTTAACAGTAGAATATCTGGGCCTCAAGGAGTACCAATAGCCGAAAGTCTATTAAATCAATTTAACTAGAAAGGCCTGGCCTCATTGGACCTCATTTGGTTGTGTTTATGAAGATGTTAGGTAAGATGTTAGGTAACATTAGAATAAGAAATGCAAATATTTGAAAGAACATAATAACATTTTGATTTGTTTATGTTACTGTTGGCTTTATGTAAAAACAAAAAAACACTAGCAACACAGAATTTCAAGTGTAAAATCTATTTTATTCGTGGAGTGCCTTCGTTAGAACTATGAAACAAAAAGCATGTGCATTGGAACACAGTAAGGACAAAAGTAATAATAATACCCAAACTGCAATGAAAAAAATATCAGTGATACTATATCAGTAGCCTAAACATCAGAATAAGAGCCAAGTGTGATTGTGAAAAGTGAAAATCAGCACAAAAGCAATAATGACATTTGAATGAATATAAGTGTTGATATGAGAGCGGTCAAAAATAGTCTATTATTGTCAGTTATTGGACACCTTATTTGTGGCCGCGCTCATGCTTACAGTATGGTATGCGTCTTCATGCAAAAGTTGGATCTCATTTAGTTGCCAGCCCCCCCACCCCGAGTTCCTCCTTTCACGGAGTGATTCAAAACATTATCCGACACTCGCTCACCTGCTGTCCGATATGGATCCTTTCCCAGATATGGAAAGCCGTTCAGCATGAATCAGAATAATAATCATCAGAGATGTCATGATCCATTTCTTACACGTCATCTGAGTCGTTTTCGTTCAGATCTTGTAGCAACGCTAACGCAGCATGTGCATCCATTCGTCTTGGTCTTGCCATTGTAAATTACGCACACTCTCACTGTGTAGCCTACTCCAAGTAGGCCTAGAATAGACTAATAAAACTGTTTGGATTCGGTGGACTGATATAGGGTATACTGTTTTGAGATGATAAATAGATTAATACAATAGAATGGCCCGCCCTGTTCTTCATTCACAATTTGGTGATTACATAATTATGCATCGTTCGCTTGCCTTCGCTCATCAACTCACCTATTCTCCCCCGTTCTCCCCCATCATACTATACTTAATTGATTTAATCTGTTGTTATATGTGAAATAAGTTTCGGTATAGTTTAGGTTAAGGTTCGAGGCAATTATCGGGGTGATTATCAACTGGGCACCTTCAACTATTGGAAGAAGGAGTGGAACAGGCCTTACTGTCGGGAAAAGGAGGGGCAACAGGGAAACCCATTCAGAAAATGATGTGCCCTCTTAAAACTGGTTATAACACCAGTTCTATTTGAGATATTAGGAAGTTATATTTGTGATATTAAGATTCTAACAAAGACAGTGTGTTATATAGACTTATTTGGGAAAAGTCAAGGACAAGGGGGACATGACTCTAAAAGTGTAATTACACATTTCAATTCGTCCTTATGATGCTCTCTGCCTTTTCTAGTGTTAATAAACACAATCACAAAGAAATCCATTAAAATGTTGTTTAGGAAGGTCATAAAAAACATGATACAAGACAATTTATTTCAAAGGAACAGAATAGCATGTTTTAAATTGTATTTATCTGTGCTTTGTAGACAAGGCTGTGGCTGGGCCATACCAATCTGTGGCTGCACCATGCCAATGAAATCAACTTGTTCATTTAGCAGACATTACAGGCCCTGCCCTACCACAGTCAACACACTCATTTTACAGTAAGAATATAATGGAATATAACAGAATAACATTTTTCCCAAATGACTATTGATGATTGTCACCAGTAGCCTACTCGCATGAGGAACTCACCATGGTTATTCTAGTAAAAAGTTATATTTTGAAACAAAGACCATCCGCGCAATTTGTACAGTTGTTTGGCAAAAATAGGTTAATTAGAAACCTTGGAATCTGCTCTTTCTGATAGAGTATTGCAATCAAAACATCTGGCCTGCATGGACCTCTGTAGGATGATATGTAAGAAGTGATATTTGGTAAGCTTCTTTGGTCAACAGTCTCTTCATTCTCTATTTGACAATTGATAATATTGTCACGCATCAGACTATTGTCAATTTAATCTTGACTTTAGGCCACATCTATTATTATTTTTATTATTATTATTATTATTATTAATAATAATATTATTATATGTGTGAAATTAGTTTCAATATACAGTAGTTTAGGTGTAGTTTGGATGGGCCAGCTGGGCAGGCAACTGTTGTCTTATAGTCAGAAAATACACTATCGTCTTATTTTAGTATTTACAGTCTATGCGCTTCTGGATCAATCAATACAGTTTCTGACTGATTACAATCTATATTTGGTGTCCTGAGGTTTCTTATGACCTATTTTAACATAATAAATGCATTCATTTAGCAATGTATTATTTATTATGGAATATTTACACAATTGAAATCATGGCCATTCTTGTAGTTATGGAATTCCGGCTATCCGAGTGTTAAAAGAGTATACATGCTTTAACATGGAAGGATAGGAGTTGATCGATCAATCAAAGGAGTACCAATGCCTGAAATGTCCTAGTCCACAACAACATGGCGACCCTCTACATCAGGTCACCCTGGAGAATGCATTCTGCCTCCCCTCCAGACCTGGGTTCAATACTATTCAAAATCATTCCAGATACTTAAACTGTGATTGAGCTCGTCTGCAGCAGTGGCGAATAGAACTGTCAATAGAAAGGGCCAACAAGTCCAAACCCACCCACCTGGCACTACAGGCAGGATAAAGCAAACCTTCAAAATCATAGGTGGGCCAAATTTTTACCTCCCATTATCCTACTTAATAGATTATGCATGTTTTAACATGACTTGTCAAACATTTTAAAGGAGGCATCGATTCAATATAAGCTTTAGGTATTTTCATGTTAATGCATATCATGGATAATTCAGGAACCACTTGCGGGCATATATTTCTTCAGCCTAAAACATAAATCCATCAAATGGAACCAGTATCTCATTTCACAATCTCCAAAAGCAGTAATGTAAGAACAGGTAGTGGTTGTGTTTGCTTGGTTTAAATACAACGTTAAACAGGGACATTCCTTGCACGGTCATTAAATCATTCAAAAGTATTTTAACTACAAAAATACAGGAAAAACCTCTTTAAAATTATGAGCCTCCAGTGATATCCTGTCGTAAATTCCCCTTGTTCGTCTCTGCCGGGCTTCTCCGTACTCCACTGTAGCTCTCTTATAACTCTGGCACAACTTCAACCTCCCCATAACAGACAACCCCCTGGAAAACATGCAGCTGATTACTCAACACAATAATAAACTCCATATTTAAGCTGTGCACTCCTCTCTCACAGCCATAACACAACCTAGCTAGCTCTATCCTCAAACTTGTTCAATATGTATAAGCCCAGAATGATAATGTATAGTATGTATTATTTGCTCCTGTGTAAGTCTACAAGTCCACTTCTTATGGCTAATGGGGGCCATTTGTATGAAGCGTTATCACAGGTTGAGCAAGCGTCGAGGGATATGTCTAAGAGATACTGTCTGAAGGGTGAAGGAAGGAAGGAGGGAGGAAGTGAAAATATGTAATTAAAATGCCAATCAGTGTGGTGGATAGATAAGCCGAGCCGTCTCGGGAGCTAGCACATGCAGCAATCAATAGTTAAGGCTTCATAAGAATAATTGAACTTTCGGTGGTGGTGAGATAACTGGAGCTGTAAAACTACATCTCAAGGTTGGTGACAAACTGTGCAGTTTCTGTCAGGCCGGCCGAAAATAGGAATTTATTGGTGGGCCACAGTGATGGATGACTCTCTAGAGTTGCCCGATCAATCAAAGGAGGGCTATTGCCTGAAATGTCTTAGTCCACAACAACATGGCGACCCTCTACATCAGGTCACCCTGGAGAATGTATTCTGCATCCCTTCCAGACCTGGGTTCAATAGTATTATAAATCCTTTCATATACTTAAACTGTGATTGAGCTCGTCTGTTGCGATGGAGAATGGAATGGTCCAAGTCCAAAACCTGCCCACCTGCTGCTACAGGCAGGCTAAAGCAAACGTTCAAAGCATTTGAAAGATTTAAATTGGTGTTTAAACCCAGCTCTGCTCCTCTCAAACACAAGAACTACTAAAAGGTGATTGAGATAGGTAATTCGTCATTCTATCCCTGAGCGAGTTATTTTAGCAGCAGTATATGCTGTACAGTGGGAAAAAAAAGTATTTAGTCAGCCACCAATTGTGCAAGTTCTCCCACTTAAAAAGATGAGAGAGGCCTGTAATTTTCATTATAAGTACACGTCAACTATGACAGACAAATTGAGAAAAAAATATCCAGACAATCACATTGTAGGATTTTTAATGAATTTATTTGCAAATTATGGTGGAAAATAAGTATTTGGTCACCTACAAACAAGCAAGATTTCTGGCTCTCACAGACCTGTAACTTCTTCTTTAAGAGGCTCCTCTGTCCTCCACTCGTTACCTGTATTAATGGCACCTGTTTGAACTTGTTATCAGTATAAAAGACACCTGTCCACAACCTCAAACAGTCACACTCCAAACTCCACTATGGCCAAGACCAAAGAGCTGTCAAAGGACACCAGAAACAAAATTGTAGACCTGCACCAGGCTGGGAAGACTGAATCTGCAATAGGTAAGCAGCTTGGTTTGAAGAAATCAACTGTGGGAGCAATTATTAGGAAATGGAAGACATACAAGACAACTGATAATCTCCCTCGATCTGGGGCTCCACGCAAGATCTCACCCCGTGGGGTCAAAATGATCACAAGAACGGTGAGCAAAAATCCCAAAACCACACGGGGGACCTAGTGAATGACCTGCAGAGAGCTGGGACCAAAGTAACAAAGCCTACCATCAGTAACACACTACGCCGCCAGGGACTCAAATCCTGCAGTGCCAGACGTGTCCCCCTGCTTAAGCCAGTACATGTCCAGGCCCGTCTGAAGTTTGCTAGAGTGCATTTGGATGATCCAGAAGAGGATTGGGAGAATGTCATATGGTCAGATGAAACCAAAATAGAACTTTTTGGTAAAAACTCAACTCGTCGTGTTTGGAGGACAAAGAATGCTGAGTTGCATCCAAAGAACACCATACCTACTGTGAAGCATGGGGGTGGAAACATCATGCTTTGGGGCTGTTTTTCTGCAAAGGGACCAGGACGACTGATCCGTGTAAAGGAAAGAATGAATGGGGCCATGTATCGTGAGATTTTGAGTGAAAACCTCCTTCCATCAGCAAGGGCATTGAAGATGAAACATGGCTGGGTCTTGACAATGACAATGATCCCAAACACACCGCCCGGGCAACGAAGGAGTGGCTTCGTAAGAAGCATTTCAAGGTCCTGGAGTGGCCTAGCCAGTCTCCAGATCTCAACCCCATAGAAAATCTTTGGAGGGAGTTGAAAGTCTGTGTTGCCCAGCGACAGCCCCAAAACATCACTGCTCTGGAGGAGATCTGCATGGAGGAATGGGCCAAAATACCAGCAACAGTGTGTGAAAACCTTGTGAAGACTTACAGAAAATGTTTGACCTGTGTCATTGCCAACAAAGGGTATATAACAAAGTATTGAGAAACTTTTGTTATTGACCAAATACTTATTTTCCACCATAATTTGCAAATACATTTATTAAAAATCCTACAATGTGATTTTCTGGAATTTTTTTTCTCATTTTGTCTGTACTAGTTGACATGTACCTATGATGAAAATTACAGGCCTCTCTCATCTTTTTAAGTGGGAGAACTTGCACAATTGGTGGCTGACTAAATACTTTTTCTCCCCACTGTATCTGCCACTACTAATTGGGTTGTCAAGGAGTAATTAGTCAACAAACTCAGTGTGTTAGTCGTAAGTTACACGAGCAACAGCGTCAGCTGAGGTAATCAGTTATTGACAGGAAGTATAAGCCAGGGGTTTATGGGTATTGATGTTTTTCTCAACTTTGAGAATTACACTGCTCAACAAAGAAAAAGACTACACAATCAAAGTGTCTAGCATGATCCCAATGGCCAATTTTCTAAATAGGTTCAGAATTGCAAAATGCATTAGTATAATTGTAATCATGTATTAGATTAAAATCTAGATAATGCCTATGGATTGAGTCAATGGAGATTAATACCAAACCTCTCTTTGATTTACTTTGACCCTCCCGCCCATATCGCAACACTAATCTCCACATGTGAATCGGGTAATTCCACCAATCAAACGGAGCGACTGAACTCTGACATCACGGCTCGCCGGCCTTAATCATAGGAGACGTTAAGCACTTCTCTGTCCATTCAGTGAGCTAATGTTGCCATTAGAAAGTCATTACTCACCAGCAAGACCCTGAGCTCTGTCACTCCAGACAGAAACTCGCCCAGATCCCTCTCCCAACCGCATGACGGGATAATTACCATGTGTAGCACCCAAAAATGGAATGCTATTGGCCGATATTAATCACTGGGTGCAATGTACACAAAGACATAAGTCAATTTGGGAACCGTTAATTAAGCATGTCAATATGCATCGACCCTGTGTGTGTCTGTGTGTTTTATTTTTTTTATTTTTTTTATTGCCTTTATTTAACCAGGTAAGCCAGTTGAGAACAAGTTCTCATTTACAACTGCGACCTGGCCAAGATAAAGCAAAGCAGTGCGATTAAAAACAACAACACAGAGTTACATATGGGGTAAACAAAACGTACAGTCAATAACACAATAGAAAATCTATATACAGTGTGTGCAAATGTCGTAAGTTATGGAGGTAAGGCAATAAATAGGCCATAGTGCAAAATAATTACAATTTAGTATTAACACTGGAATGATAGATGTGCAAGAGATGATGTGCAAAATAGAGATACTGGGGTGCAATTGAGCAAAATAAATAACAATATGGGGATGAGGTAGTTGGGTGGGCTAATTACAGATGGGCTGTGTACAGGTGCAGTGATCGGTAAGCTGCTCTGACAACTGATGCTTAAAGATAATGAGGGAGATAAGTATGAAAAAAAAATGTATGCACTCTGGATAAGAGCGTCTGCTAAATTACTAAAATGTAAATGTAAATAAGTGTCTCCAGCTTCAGAGATTTTTGCAGTTCGTTCCAGTCATTTGCAGCAGAGAACTGGAAGGAATGGCGGCCAAAGGAGGTGTTGGCTTTGGGGATGACCAGTGAGATATACCTGCTGGAACACATACTACGGGTGGGTGTTGCTATGGTGACCAATGAGCTAAGATAAGGCGGGGATTTGCCTAGAAGAGATTTATAGATGACCTGGAGCCAGTGGGTTTGGCGACGAATATGTAGTGAGGGCCAGCCAACGAGAGTGTACAGGTCACAATGGTGGGTAGTATATGGGGCTTTGGTGACAAAACTGTATTGCTGAGTTATGTTTAAGAAAATGAATTACAGAAACGTTTTCAACCCTTGACAGAAATCTCCCATTATCAGATAGATGCATTCATAAAGTAAACCCTTAATGGGTATTTTTCTGCCTTTCCATTCATGTTCTAGAGCAGCCAACTGTACTTAAAGACGTAATGTGAGTGATATTACTTCCAACAGGCTGTGAACCTCAGAGATTTGCTGATTTCCTTCCTACACGCAAGTGTTTCATAGCACTTTATATAAATACCTTTAGCCATATTTCACAGGAAATATCATAAAGCTGCCACTCTGAGAGTGTGATTGATGTGAAGGTGTTTTGTTGGGCTGGGAGATAGAACAGGTATATAGTGCCAGAAAGGGTCTCCATCACAAGACCTGATCTGACATCAGATTAATGGGGGTGGATGAGTTCAATAGAGGGGTGGTGTACAGTTGGATGAGTTAGAGCTGTTGCCCCTAGATGCTGATCTCCGGTCAGTTAAGTATTTCCCTCCATAATGGATACAATTAACAATGAGGAATCTGTAGAACAGATCCCCAGGTCTGGGTTTCGATGACGAGCTCTCCCTCAGTAGGTCTGATTGAGAAATACAGCAACCATACACCATCAAAGGAGGGGAGTACACTTAGACATATGCTCATTCATTATGTGCATGCCGATCTGAAAGAACTAGGTAGCTGTAAGCAATATAGGGGAAGCTCAAAGATCCATGAGAAACACCTACTGTATCTGGCCCCTTCAGATCTGACAGTACCAAATGGGAAGGGGCTGTTTTCTCTACCTACACATACAGTGCATATACTGTAGAAAGTCTACACCCCCTTGAACTTCTTTTCACACTTTGTTGCGTTACAAAGTGGGCTTGAAATACATCTAATTGTAATTTTTTGTCATTGATCTACACAAAATACTCCATAATGTCAAAATGAAAAAAAAATATTACAATGTTGTACAAATTAATACATTTAGATAACTAAAATATAGTCGTTGCAGTATTCACTACCATTATTTAGGCAAGCCTAAATTAGTTCAGAAGTAACATTTGGCTTAACAAATCACATAACAAGTTATGAAATAATAGGGGTTGACATCATTTTTGAATGACTACCCCTTCCTCTGTCCCTAAAGGAAGTTTGTTCTAAAGTCTCTATCCTATATCTGAGAGACATAAGAAAGAGCAGGAAACATTTGTAATAATGTGTTTAACCCCTTATTATTGTCACTAAACAGTCACCATACAATGGTTTGCGAAAGTATTCACCCCCTTGGCATTTTTCCTATTTTGTTGCCTTACAACCTGGAATTAAAATGGATTTTGGGGGGATTTGTAAAATTTGATTTACACAACATGCCTACCACTTTGAAGATGCAACATATTTTTTATTGTGAAACAAACAAGAAATAAGAAAACAGAAAACAGAAAACTTGAGTGTGCATAACTATTCACCCCCCCAAAGGCAATACTTTGTAGAACCACCTTTTGCAGCAATTACAGCTGCAAGCCTCTTGGGGTATGTCTCTATAAGCTTGGCATATCTAGCCACTGGGATTTTTGCCCATTCTTCAAGGCAAAACTGCTACAGCTCCTTCAAGTTGGATGGGTTCCGCTGGTGTACAGCAATCTTTAAGTCATACCACAGATTCTCAGTTGGATTGAGGTCTGGACTTTGACTAGGCCATTCCAAGACATGTAAATGTTTCTCCTTAAACCACTCAAGTGTTGCTTTAGCAGTATGCTTAGTCATTTTCCTGCTGGAAGGTGAACCTCCATCCCAGTCTCAAATCTCTGGAAGACTGAAACAGGTTTCCCTCAAGAATTTCCCTGTATTTAGCGCCATCCATCATTCCTTCAATTCTGACCAGTTTCCTAGTCCCTGCCGATGAAAAACATCCACACAGCATGATGCTGCCACCACCATGCTTCACTGTGGGGATGGTGTTCTCGGGGTGATGAGAGGTGTTGGGTTTGTGCCAGACATAGCGTTTTCCTTGATGGTCAAAAAGCTCAATTTTAGTCTCATCTGACCAGAGTACCTTCTTCCATATGTTTGGGGAGTCTCCCACATGCATTTTGGCAAACACCGAATGTGTTTGCTTATTTTGTTCTTTAAGCAATGGCAATTTTCTGGCCACTCTTCCGTAAAGTCCAGCTCTGTGGAGTGTACGACTTAAAGTGGTCCTATGGACAGATACTCCAATCTCCGCTGTCAAGCTTTGTAGCTCCTTCAGAGTTAACTTTGGTCTCTTTGTTGCCTCTGATTAATGCCGTCCGTGCCTGGTCCGTGAGTTTTGGTGGGCGGCCCTCTCTTGGCAGGTTTGTTGTGGTGCCATATTCTTTCCATTTTTCAATAATGGATTTAATGGTGCTCCGTGGGATGTACTTCTCCACAACTTTGTCCCTGACCTGTTTGGAGAGCTCCTTGGTCTTCATGGTGCCGCTTGCTTTGTGGTGCCCCTTGCTTAGTGGTGTTGCAGACTCTGGGGCCTTTCAGAACAGGTGTGTATATATACTGAGATCATGTGACAGATCATGTGACACTTAGATTGCACACAGGTGGACTTTATTTAACTAATTATGTGACTTCTGAAGGTAGTTGGTTGCACCATGTCTTATTTAGGGGATTCATAGCAAAGGGAGTGAATACATATGCAAGCACCACTTTTCCGTTATTTATTTTGTAGTATTTTTTAAAACAAGTTATTTTTTTCAATATTTTTTGTGTATGTCCATTACATGAAATCCAAATAAAAATCCATTTAAATTACAGGTTGTAATCCAACAAAATAGGAAAAATGCTTTCATTAGTTTTTTCAACTGGTACCGTGGACCTTCAGACGAGTCTTGTGAGGCCTGTGGGCATCCTTTGTAAAGTCTCACCTTTACACAGAGGGGTCATATTAGTGTGCGGCCCAAACTGTTGAGACGCTACAGACAGAAGTTGTTACGACTTCAGATGAGTCCCAATGTGCTTGTGGGGGTTGTAGAGCAAAACGGAGAACGCCAACCGTTTGGACGATTTTGTGAGATTACCGATTTTCAGGATGTCTCATTGTCTGACAAACACCACTCTAGCTCTGTCACAGATGCGGAAGTGTTACAAAGGCGGGTGCGGTGGACTGAGACTCATCCAATGCAAAAAAAAAACCGATATCTCTAGCTTAAATTGATGGATTTGTATGGAGATTTTTGTATTATGCTAATTTGATTTCCACAGGGTCAGGGACATCGACCTTAGGGGGTTAAGCATGGTCAAGATAATAATTATGCTGTGGATGATGTGTTAAACCACCCAGACACATCAAAGATGCAGTCGTCCTTCTGAACTGAGCTGCAGGACAGGGAGAAAACTGCTTAGGGATGTCACAATGAGGCCATTGGTGAGGCCATACAGAGTTCAATGACTGCAATGGGAGAAAACTTAGGATGGATCAACAAGTGACTCCACAATAATGACCTAAATGACAGAGTGAAAATAAGTATTCAAATATACAGATTATAAAATATTCAGAAATATGCATGTGTATGCAACAAGGCACTAAAGTAATACTGCTAAAGAAAACACAGCAAAGGAATACACTTTTTGGCCTAAATGCAAAGACTTATGTTTGGGGAAAATCCAATTCAACACATCACTGAGTAACTGCCTCCTTATTTTCAAGCATGTTGATGGCTGCATCATGGTATGGGTATTCTTGACATCGGCAAATACTGGGGAGTTTTTCAGGGTGAAAGAAGCAGGATGGAACTAAGCACAGGCAAAATCCTAGAGGAAAACCTGCTTCTGTTTGCTTTACACCAGACACTGGGAGAGGAGTTCACCTTTCAGCAGGACAATAACCTACAACACAAGTCCAAATCTACACTGGAGTTGCTTACCAAGAAGATAGTGAATGTTCCTGAGTGGCCAAGTTACAGTTTTGACTTAAATCTTAAAAACCTTGACAGAGCTTGAATAATTTTTTTAATCATAATTGGCAAATATTGCACAATACAGGTCTGCAAAGCTCTTATGAGACTTACTCAAGAAGACGCACAGCTGTAATTGCTGCCAAAGTTGTTTCTAACATGTATTGACTCAGGGTGGTGAGTACCAATCTAATCAAGGTATATTCGTGTTTTATTTTTAATTTATCTTTTTAAAGAATTAGCATTTTTCTTCCACTTTGACATTACAGAGTATTTTGTGTAGATTGTTGACAAAACATGACAATTCAACCAATTTTAATCCCACTTTGTAACACAATAAAATGTGAAGAAATCCAAGGGGGGTGTAGACTTTCTATAGGGACTGTAGGTGACTCTGACTGGTATAGATCAAGGGCCCTAATCAATCCATAGGTCAGAAAATCAACTAACTCTACTTAGTTCAAATCACTATCTGTGCATTGCTGTGTCAATGTGACCGAGTAGAATCAAATGCAAGCCAAACAAATACAGCTCTGTTTCCACAAGCCCAAACAGCAGTGTTTCACTTCCTTAGTTGGCATTCCAGAGAGATAGCATGAGAGAAAGCTTAACCTTTCAAACTCTTCTATAATGGCAACAGGCTGACAGACAGACTCATTGAAACCTTCCATCATACAAATGTGGTTCACACAGGATCAAAAATAGCCCATATTGGTATTTAGCACAGTACATACTGGTAACTGTAAGTCATTGGTTACCAAACTTGTTTTAGAAGTGTAACCCTATTGGACCAGCTACACTTTGTATGGCTGCTGACCCCTTTGCTATTGCCCATACATTTTATTGGCATGCTTTCCTTTTGTTAGCTAGGCCCATATCCAACAGATAGTAAAGGCTTTTATTAATGAGCATCTTCTTGTAAAATGTTTTTAAAATATGTATAATGTTTGATAGAAGCTGGCTTGTGTACCACTGAGGGTACGAGTACCAGAGGTTGGGGAACACTGCAGAAGGTGTTTAAAATTATACTCTGGAGGTGTTTTTGCTGCAACATTTAAGCACCATCAAACTAACTGTTTTGTTGCACGCAAAACTCCCCCAGTTTTGTGTGAAAAGCACTGCAAGTAGAAAGGCTGTCAGGTAGTCATTAACATCAACACTCCTGTGATTAAAACAATAAAAAAGTGATTTAGCGAACACAAACAGCAAACTGTAAAACTGGGCCGGTTCATCGAAGTCGTTTGTGTTTCAGGGACTGAACTCTGCTCATTAGCAGTTTTGAAGATTGTATTTTCTCATTAATCTGCGTAATTGCTTAGCAAACCCTTCTCTGTGTCGGCCGCCATCCTCTTTTGTGCCTGAGGGGGTGGGTAATTTAGATAGCATTTCACATAAATATATTGTACATACTAGCCGCTTATTTATGCAAATCTAGGCCGGATGTGTTCCGTTTATTGTTGTCTAATATGCTGTTTCTAGAGGCTTAGCAGGAGCTGTTGTGATGGTTAGGGAGATCAAAAATATGTTTATGTTATCTTCTTTGTTAGGGAGTGACAGAGGGGGTTGTTTTGGTATCACCATGTTTGCATTTACTTTAAGTTATATTTAGCCTAGTGTGACCGACTGGGGTTCGAACCTTGGTCTCTTGCATGCCACAAGACTGTGTTAGCGTTAGCCCTCTGAACTAAAGGCATTTGCTCTGGGAGCTAACGCAAGACTCTCAAAATAAGATTACTTATCATGCAAGTGTGGTTCACCAAACCATCTCGGTTACACTTATAGGCATTCAGGTGATAACATGGAAGGTGAATTGTGAAATATTTGTGGAAAGGCAGTGGACAGTTATGTGCTGTTACCTTGTGTTATGTTATGGCGGGGGGAATTTATCTCCCATTAAGCATTTTCTGGCCCAATATGGTCTCCTGGGTGTCCCTGCGGGCCACCTCTATCCCTCTACCCCTCTATCACTCCATCTCTCCATTCCCCACACCTCCACCATCTCTAAGAAAAGTATAATATCCTTAAATCTAACAGAATTTACGGGGCATCTCAGCAAACACCAGTTCAAATTGAACAGAATTAAAAAGCCTGCCAGCACTATAGTCTGCCTTGATAGGATTCTGTACACCAATATAGGGGAACAGCAGGCTTGAAATGGATAAATGAGTCAACATGAAAGGGTGACACAGGTGACCTTGAGTTAATTCACCAAGAGCTAGGCAGAAATGGACTCAAAATAAGGCTCAGTGACATAGTCTGTTGTGTTGTTTTGTCAGGAATATTCATAAAATGTTCATGAATTTACATGGATTTTCCACTTAGCATTCACCACCAAAGAACACGTACAAAGATGAGTGTAGAGAATCTTAGTCATTCAGTTGTCTCTTGTTGTTGTGGCTGAAGGTCGGCCATCATGTGGCCAGGGAACAATAGTAGAATATGAAAATAAACTTGGGGCAATTTCTATTTATGATGCGCTATGGGTCGTCAAGGGCAGCTGTGACATCCCACCGCACTGTGCTTTCATACTGATTGAATTAGCCGTCCACCTCCCAGTCATGTCTTTATGTTATATAACGCAGGACAAACTGATGGCTGATGGGAAAGGTAGTCCTTGGTGAAACCGCAGAGCGCTCGTTCCAATGACACCTCTGTCACGCAAGGCTAACTCTGGAAAGAAAGTTAGCTTGGATGAGAAATAGTGGCACGTCCAGCTAGAAAGCTCTATCTGCCTAAAACCATTTGAACTTAAGGTTCTATCTGCAATCCAATCACAAGCCTGAACAAATACAGATGGAACAATCAGAACAAGTGTCTTTGCCATCTCCCTATAAGTATTTTCTAGGCCAGTGTACCCCCAACAGTACATGGCCCTGGACAAGCACACCTGATTCTACTTGTCAACTAATCATCAAGCTCTTGACAAGTTGAATCATGTGTTTTTGTCCGGGGCTACAACAAAAATGTGTGCTGATGATGGGTACTTGAGGACCAGAGTTGGCAAACACTGGCCTAGGCTAATCTATCCAGCAATACTGGCACACAAGCAAAAAAAAAACAACACTGTCAGAAATCTTAAAGTAAATGATGTTATCACATCTTTGTTCATTGATGACCGTAATTCATCTAATGATCATAATACATTTTTTATGAAAGAAGAATTCCCTACAAAACAGTTCTGAGATCTGGGTGCTCAAAATCTCAGAACTATGCTTCGCCAGATAGAACCTTATAGTCCCAAGGTCACGATGTCATTATTATTTTTGGCCAGACAGAATCAGATACATGGGTTACAGATACTAAGACAGAGGGGCGCTGTTTGCTTTGTTCGGATGCTTTCTCTGATGAAATAGATTCAGCCTGTTGCGAATTGAACGAAAATTATGAAACATGGATAGACACGAATTAGTTGTGTATAAGTTTGTTTCTTTTTTTACTGTAACAATTTTGGGGGAAGACTGGCTTCCCTCGGCATCCATGAATACACGCCACTTTGTAAGCTGAATGTCATTACACTTACAGTGTTTGTAATAGATGTCCCTTTCCATTCAAATGGCGAGTACACAGTGCACTATTCTGATGCTGGACTGAACGTGCGCAGGTAACCCACTTAACCAACTTTTTGAGGTGATTTGTTTGACAATCAGAAGAAAACATAATGACTGGTTGTGTTCATGACACATTAAAAGGTAATACATTTTTACAGTTAAACTACATGTCTTTACTATAATGCCCATAAAAAATGTATGGCACGCGCAAGCATTGGCGGTCCTGTGGAAAAAATACCGACCACGCGAATGTCACGGTATAATTCGCACTCTGGATTGCTCTTTCAAGTGAATTTACTGCTGTATGCTAATACCCTTTTATAAAATCCTGACCTTGAATGCAAAGACTGCAACAAGACTTTTGTAATTGATTCATGATTTACTTTAACAGGGAAATGTACCAAACCTAGCTGAAGCATGTAATGCGTTGAACCATCATCATTATATAGAAAAAGTCCACCTTGCATCTATTAAGGTTAAAAATGTTATGGCCTCCCTAAACTGGGTCTGTGCCCCACATTGGCCACCCCATTCAAAATGTTCTGGACACGCCACTGATGAGAAAATCAATAACACATTGCACAACTTCCTCTTAAAAGAAGCCATAGAATGAAGCATTAATAAAATGACATTTTGTTAACAGAATTTCTGTTTCAACAAGTAATTATACTTTTTACTTTTAACTCTTACCATGTTATCATCAGTCAACTACACCAGGAGTCAGCATGACATTCATTCATATCACTCTGTCTCCAACAACTAAATGAGCATAAAGACAAATTAGCATCTGAAATCCAGGTTAGCTGCAGAGATAAGCAAAAAAGATATACCCCTCAGTCTGCTTTGCAGTGTAATGGGCTTATTCCCACTTTGTAAGGACATTCTTAAAAATATCCCTGGCACTAACTTTCCATTGCACCAGATCCTACCTCCCCTGGTCTTCTCCCACTTCCTCTTCTTCAAAGCTCTGGCACACCTCCCTCAGACGGCTAGGGAGGTAGAATCTGCAGATTAAACTCTCAGCAGTGATCTCTCACTGTTGCATTTTCATGACTTACTCAGCAGTAACAAAAATAGGTAGCATCTCTACTGGGGAAAGAGGACAACTTCTCATAGTTAGGGTTAGGGAAACCCCTACTGATATGTTTGATGTCAAGTTAATTTTCCAATCTTTAGCAACAAAATCAAGAAAATTCTGTTTTTATTCTTATTTTCCGAGGAGGTGGATTCATAATACCAATAGTAGTCGAAGTGAATGATTTTGATGGTGGATGATTTTGATGTTACTTGATGTTACTCGTTACAGATTTTAAAAAAATAGTTTGAAAATTCATTTCCTGCAATTATGCACATTTTGCCACTGGGCGTAGTGAAAATGTTGCAGTTTTAAAGCAAGTTTGTTGCAATTCTAAAAATGTTAGCTGACATGGGCTGATTGAGTGAATGCTGATGTACGACTACATTTCGAAATTGGACCTTGTGTAATCTATTATTCTAAATCTCCACAGCAAGTTGAGACCCCGACTGAGTTCATAATATACAGTACCTGTCAAACGTTTAGACACACCTACTCATTCCAAGGTTTCTCTTTATTTTTTAAACTATTTTCTACATTGTAGAATAATATTGAAGACATCAAAACTATGAAATAACACATATGGAATCATGTAGTAACCCAAAAAGTGTTAAACATATCCAAATATATTTTATATTCGAGATTCTTCAAAGTAGCCACCTTTTGCCTTGATGAAAGCATTGCACACTCTTGGCATTATCTCAACCAGCTTCATGAGGTAGTCACCTGGAATGCCTTTCAATTAACAGGTGTGCCTTGTTAAAAGTTCATTTGTGGAATTTCTTTCCTTCTTAATCCGTTTGAGCCAATCAGTTGTGTTGTGACAAGGTATGGGGTGGTACACAGAAGATAGCCCTATTTGGTAAAAGACCAAGTCCATATTATGTCAAGAACAGCTCAAATAAGCAAACACCAACGACGGTCCATTACTTTAAGACATGAAGGTCAGTCAATACGGAAGATTTCAAGAAATGTGAACGTTTCTTCAAGTGCAGTCGCAAAAAACTTAATGCTTTGCTGGTGACACCGTCTGTGATGTATTTAGAATTCAAGGCACACTTAACCAGCATGGCTACCACTAAATTCTGCAGCGATACGCCATCCCATCTGATTTGTGGTTAGTGGGACTATCATTTGTTTTTCAACAGGACAATGACCCAACACACATCCAGGCTGTGTAAGGGCCATTTGACCAAGAAGGAGAGTGATGGAGTGCTGCATCAGAAGACCTGGCCTCCACAATCACCCGACCTCAACCCAATTGAGATGGTTTGGGATGAGTTGGACTGCAGAGTGAAGGAAAAGCAGCCAACAAGTGCTCAGCATATGTGGGAACTCCTTCAATACAGTTGGAAAAGCATTCCAGTGTCAGGAACAGAAGAGGACCCAAGAGCGCAAGTTCAAATTCAGAGTTCTTTATTCAAGGTTACAGGCGGGAAAAGGAGTCCCAGGGGTGTCAGGGGTCTTTCAGGGTCCTCCTGTGGGTACCTGTGCTCCGGGGGTCACCAAATGTCCGGGGGTGACCAGTCCAAGTGCTTAGTGTGTGTGTTCCCCAGTGATGGAGCGGCGTATCGGGCTGAGGGTGGTGAAACGTCTGGGCACGCTCATCTGGTGGTCGGAGACCTGGGGGAACACACACACACAACAGCAATATGAATGGCAGGCAGAAGTACAGATCAGGGCTGGGCAAATATCGTGGTGAGAGACAGAAGGCAGAAACGAGTTACCGGAGGGGCTGAAGATCGGAGAGTAGTCGAGGTCCAGAAGGCAGGTTGGGATAGACGGGCAGTAGAACAAGGAGGCAGTCAAGAAAGGATCGGTATCACAAACAGGAGTCAGAGCGCAGACAGGCAGGTTACTGGTCCGGGTTTGAAGACGATCTGACAGGGCTTGGCTGAAAAACAGGGCTTGATATACTGGGAGAGGTAGTGGGGAAATGCAGTTCAGCTGGCAGAGTAATTAGAACAGAGTGAGGCAAGGTGAGGATGGTGAGTGGGAAATGCAGTGCAGCTGGCCAGGTAACAAGAGCAGAGCAGGGCAGGTGGAGCTAGTTAGGCTGAGTAGAGAGAGGGAGGTGAGCAGAGTGGAAGATAATTGAATGCAATTAATGTTGCTACCAGGGAGAGAGAGTGCTCATGACAGGACCCCCCCTCCAAGGGACGGCCCCAGAAGTCCCAAGAACAACATCATGCCGGGAGGGTGGAGGGGAGCAGGCGGCGGGTCAGAACTCCTCCGAGCGGTCCGAGTGAATCTCCTCATCCTCAGAAGGAGCTGGAGGGTCACGGTCGGGAGACAGGACAGGCACTGAGACAGGAGCAGGGGCGGGCCGGACGGCTAGGAACCCCTCTTGGGACGGCCCCTACGGATTGCAGGCTGATCAGGATGTAGTCGGTGGAAGTCAGTGATAAGGGTCCGGTCCACTATCCTCCTGGCCGGGATCCAGGTCCTCTCCTCTGGACCATATCCCTCCCAATCAACGAGGTACTGGAGACCCCTACCCCTTCGCCTAGAGCGGAGCAGCCGCCGGACGGTGAAGACAGGACCGCCATCTACGAGGCGCGGAGGAGGTGGCGCCGGAGCTGCAGGGACCAGGGGACTTTCATGGACCGGCTTGACCTTGGAGGCGTGGAAGGTGGGGTGGACCCGCATGGAAGCGGGCAACTGAAGTCGGACCGCCGTTGGACTGATGACTTTCTGCACAGGAAAAGGACCAATGAAGCGAGGGGCCAGCTTTCGTGATACAACCCGCAGCGGCAGATCCCGGGCAGACAGCCAGACCTTCTGACCAACCCGGTAAGTAGGTGCTGGGGTCCTCCGTCGGTTGGCACCGACGGCGTAGCTGGTTCCAGACTTCAGGAGCACAGTGCGAGCCTGGGCCCAAGTGCGCGCGGCAGCGGCGGGCATACGCAAGAGCAGACGGACAGGTGGCATCCGCCTCCTGGCTGGCAAACAGTGGAGGTTGATACCCGTAGACACACTGAAAGGGGGAGAGCCCGGTGGAGGAACTGGTGAGTGAATTATGGGCATATTCCACCCAGAGCAGGTGTTGAGCCCAGGCCCGGGGATTTTGGGAAGCCACACACCTCAGTGCCTTCTCCAGCTCCTGGTTCATGCGTTCAGTCTGGCCGTTTGACTGCGGGTGGAATCCAGACGATAGGCTGGCGGTGGCCCCAAGGAGATGACAGAACTCCTTCCAAAGGTTGCTGAGAATTGCGGGCCCCGGTCTGACACTATATCCTGGGGTAGGCCATGGATACGAAACACATGTTCCAGGACCACCTGGGAGGTCTCTTTAGCAGAGGGTAGTTTGGGAAGGGGCACGAAGTGGGTCATCTTACTAAAGCGGTCAACAATGGTAAGGATGACTGTGTGTCCGTCAGAGGGCGGAAGGCCCGTAACAAAGTCCAGTGAAACGTGGGACCAGGGCCTCTTGGGTATGAGTAGGGGTTGCAGCAACCCAGCAGGAGGCTGGTTGGGAGTCTTGTTTCGGTTACAAGTGGGACAAGCTCGGATGAATTCTCGGACATCCCGTCTCATCCCCCGCCACCAGAACCGCTGGCGGACCAGATGAAGGGTGCGAGTGATGCCGGGATGACAGGCCAGACGGGATTCGTGCCCCCACTGAATCACAGGTGACCTGAGATTTGCTGGAACAAACAGACGGTTGGGGGCGCTGGTGCTTGGACCTGGCTGGTCCCGAAGAGCCTCCATGACCTGCTTCTCGATCTCCCAGGTGAGGGCCGCTACGACCAAGTGGCTGGGAAGAATGGGAGCTGTCATGGCGGTGGTCTCGTCCTTCTGAAACATCCGGGAAAGAGCATCAGGTTTGATGTTGCGAGATCCCGGGCGGTAGGAGAGCGTGAAATTGAAGCGCGTAAAGAACAGAGACCACCGCTGTTGACGGGAGTTCAGCCTCCTGGCTGTTTGGATATACTCCAGGTTCTTGTGGTCTGTCCACACTACGAATGGTTCCTTTGACCCCTCTAACCAGTGCCGCCATTCTTCAAGGGCGAGCTTGACAGCCAACAGCTCGCGGTTCCCAATGTCGTAGTTGCATTCGGCAGGGGTTAGCCGACGGGAGTAGAAGGCACAGGGGTGCATCTTGCCATCCTCAGCTGCTCTTTGAGAAAGCACTGCACCCACTCCCACGTCCGAAGCATCTACCTCCACCACAAACTGCCTTGCTGCATCTGGCATCTGGAGGATGGGAGCAGAAGTGAAACATGTCTTGAGGATATTGAAGGCCTTATCAGCAGCTGATGTCCATTGGTACGGTTGTTTAGTGCTGGTTAGCGCCGTGAGGGGTGCAGCCACTGTGCTATAGTTTCTGATGAATCTCCTATAAAAGTTGGCAAAGCCCAGGAACTGTTGCAACTTCTTCCGAGACTCAGGAACTGGCCAGGAAGTGACAGCCCGACACCTTCGTGAGATCCATCTGAATGCTGCCCTCGGTCACCACATACCCCAGGAATGAAACGGTCTTGGCATGGAACTCGCACTTCTCTGCCTTCACGAAAAGAGAGTTCTCCAGCAGGCGGCGCAGGACCAACCGGACGTGGTGCGTGTGTTCTGACAGAGTCTTTGAGAATATTAAAATATCGTCAAGGTACACAAATACGAACGTATTTAGCATGTCCCCTGAGGATATCATTCACTAGGGCTTGAAAAACTGCTGGGGCATTGGTGAGGCCGAAGGGCATGGCGAGATATTCATAGTGGCCGGTTGGTGTGTTGAACGCTGTCTTCCATTCGTCTCCCTCCCTCATCCGCACCAGATGGTAGGCATTGCGAAGGTCCAGCTTAGTGAATACAGTGGCTCCCTGCAGCAGTTCGAAGGCAGACGAAAGTAAGGGCAGTGGGTAGCGATTCTTAACCGTGATGTCGTTCAGACCCCGGTAATCTATGCATGGACGAAGAGAACCGTCCTTCTTGCCGACAAAGAAGAATCCCGCTCCTGCGGGGAAGACGACGGTCTAATTATCCCCGGAGGCAAGAGAGTCATTAATGTAGTCCTCCATGGCCTTTCTTTCCGGGGCTGACAGTGAATACAGACGACCCTTGGGAGGTGCTGTGCCAGGCAGGAGATCAATCGCGCAGTCATAGGGTCTGTGTGGGGGGTAGAGATGTCGCCTTGGATTTGTTGAACACCTCTTTCAGGCTGTGGTAACAGGCCGGAACATTGGATATGTCGGAGGTAGCGCTAGATCCTTCCCGGTGAACGGGCAGGGTGGCCCCCTTAAACAGGTCTGGTGACAACTCCTTCCCCACTCACGGACTGTTCCTGTCTCCCAGTCGATGTGGGGGTTGTGCTGACGGAGCCACGGGTATCCAAGAATGAGTGGTTGGCCAGGTGAGTGTAGGAGGTGAAACTGGATGGACTCCTGGTGGTTTCCTGACAGCAGGATTGTCACAGGGGCGGAGATATGAGTGACAGTGCCAAGATGATGCCCATCCAGGGCTCGTGCAGGAATGGGTTGTGTCAGTTGATGATGGTTCACGCCCAGTTGCTGTGCAAGCTCAGGGTCCATGATGTTTGCTTCGGCTCCGGAATCCACAAGGGCGGCCAATGTATGAGTCTTGTCAGAAAGCTGAAGGCGGAGATGAAGCAGGGTCTTTCGGATGGAGGGAGACTGAAGGCTTGTTGAGCTCACCCGGATCTCCCCTACACCTGGTGAGCTGCGGCTTTTGCCGGACAAGTAGCGACACGGTGATTCTCGCCACCACAGTAGAGGCAAAGGTTGGAGCTTAGACGGCGCCGACGCTCCTCGGGAGTCAGAGAGGCACGGCCAATCTCCATGGGCTCAGGCTGATTGAGTTGGCTATGGGACTTGACAGGCAGGGGCTGGACAGAAGCGGTATCGACCCAGTACGGATGGCAGGTTGACTGAGACGGCCCCTTCTCCCTCCTCCGGGTCTGTATACGGCGGTCAATGCGAACGGCAAGGTCAATGGCGGCATCAAGCGTTGAGGGCGGGTCATGGGAAACAAGCTCGTCCTTGATATAGTCCGCCTGGCTATGGAGGAAGGCTTGCACCAGTGCCTCTGGGTTAAACGAGCTTTGACTGGCCAGAGTACGAAAGTCAATGGAGAAGTCTGCCACTGTCCGATTGCCCTGACGGATGGTGAGCAGAGCTTGTGGCGCTTCGGCTGTGGGCGAGCCTAGGTCAAAGACCTTTAACATCTCCTCCTCAAAGGCACTGAAGGAGGCACAGGCTGGGGTTTGCCGGTCGAATTCGCCGTTCCCCACAACCGAGCTCGACCGGTGAGATGTGTGATGACATACCCCACCTTGGCTCCCTCTGTTGAGAAAGTCCTGGGCTGTAGTGCAAACTGGATTCGGCAGCTGCTCAAGAATGGTCTTACTTGCTTCTGGTTGCCATCAAAACGTTCCGGTTCCCAATCCTTGGTTCAGGAGCGTGGGGATCTGGTGGCAGCACTGCCGGGCCTGCAGCATTGGGACCTCCAGCGGAGGGATGAAGGAGTATCGGTGGTACAGGAACAAAAGGACCAGGGGGGTGCAGGTGGAGTAGCCGGGCTTGAGAGTAGTTGCAGGGGCTTGGGCTAGCTGTTGTTGCTGCAGTTGGAACTGTTGTTGCTGCTGGTTGAATAGCTGGAGAAGGGAAGCGATGTCGCCAGCCATCCGATTTATGTCTCCCTCAGAGCGTTCCAGTCGCTGTAGGGCAGTCCTCTCTGGCTCTTCCTCCATCGTGGTCAGGGAGTGCGCTGGGTCCATGATGGTCAGATCGTTCTGTCAGGAACAGAAGAGGACCCAAGAGCGCAAGTTCAAATTCAGAGTTCTTTATTCAAGGTTACAGGCGGGAAAAGGAGTCCCAGGGGTGTCAGGGGTCTTTCAGGGTCCTCCTGTGGGTACCTGTGCTCGGGGGTCACCAAATGTCCGGGGGTGACCAGTCCAAGTGCTTAGTGTGTGTGTTCCCCAGTGATGGAGCGGCGTATCGGGCTGAGGGTGGTGAAACGTCTGGGCACGCTCATCTGGTGGTCGGAGACCTGGGGAACACACACACACAACAGCAATATGAATGGCAGGCAGAAGTACAGATCAGGGCTGGGCAAATATCGTGGTGAGAGACAGAAGGCAGAAACGAGTTACCGGAGGGGCTGAAGATCGGAGAGTAGTCGAGGTCCAGAAGGCAGGTTGGGATAGACGGGGCAGTAGAACAAGGAGGCAGTCAAGAAAGGATCGGTATCACAAACAGGAGTCAGAGCGCAGACAGGCAGGTTACTGGTCCGGGTTTGAAGACGATCTGACAGGGCTTGGCTGAAAAACAGGGCTTGATATACTGGGAGAGGTAGTGGGGAAATGCAGTTCAGCTGGCAGAGTAATTAGAACAGAGTGAGGCAAGGTGAGGATGGTGAGTGGGAAATGCAGTGCAGCTGGCCAGGTAACAAGAGCAGAGCAGGGCAGGTGGAGCTAGTTAGGCTGAGTAGAGAGAGGGAGGTGAGCAGAGTGGAAGATAATTGAATGCAATTAATGTTGCTACCAGGGAGAGAGAGTGCTCATGACATCCAGCTGAAGCTGGTTGAGAGAATGCCAAGTGTGTAAAGCTGTCATCAAGGCAAAGGGAGACTACTTTGAAGAATCTAAAATCTAAAATATATTTTGATTTGTTTAACACTTTTTGGGTTACTACATGATTCCATATGTGTTATTTCATAGTTTTGATGTCTTCACTATTATTCTATAATGTAGAAAAAAGTAAAAATAATTGAATGAGTAGGTGTGTCCAAACTTTTGACTGGTACTGTATATATATATATATATATATATATGTATATATATATATATATATATATATATATATATATATATATATATACAGTGGGGAGAAGAAGTATTTGATACACTGCCGATTTTGCCGATTTTCCTACTTACAAAGCATGTAGAGATCTGTAATTTTTATCATATGTACACTTCAACTGTGAGAGACGGAATCTAAAACAAAAATCCAGAAAATCACATTGTATGATTTTTAACTAATTAATTTGCATTTTATTGCATGACATAAGTATTTGATACATCAGAAAAGCAGAACTTAATATTTGGTACAGAAACCTTTGTTTGCAATTACAGAGATCATACGTTTCCTGTAGGTCTTGACCAGGTTTGCACACACTGCAACAGGGATTTTGGCCCACTCCTCCATACAGACCTTCTCCAGATCCTTCAGGTTTCGGGGCTGTCACTGGGCAATATGGACTTTCAGCTCCCTCCAAAGATTTTCTATTGGGTTCAGGTCTGGAGACTGGCTAGGCCACTCCAGGACCTTGATATGCTTCTTACGGAGCCACTCCTTAGGTGCCCTGCCTGTGTGTTTTTCGGGTTGTTGTCATGCTGGAAGACCCAGCCACGACCCATCTTCAATGCTCTTACGGAGGGAAGGAGGTTGTTGGCCAAGATCTTGCGATACATGGCCCCATCCATCCTCCCCTCAATACGGTGCAGTCGTCCTGTCCCCTTTGCAGAAAAGCATCCCCAAAGAATGATGTTTCCACCTCCACGCTTCACGGTTGGGATGGTGTTCTTGGGGTTGTACTCATCCTTCTTCTTCCTCCAAACACGGCGAGTGGAGTTTAGACCAAAAATCTCTATTTTTGTCTCATCAGACCACATGACCTTCTCCCATTCCTCCTCTGGATCATCCAGATGGTCATTGGCAAACTTCAGACGGGCCTGGACATGCGCCGACTTGAGCAGGGGGACCTTGCGTGCGCTGCAGGATTTTAATCCATGACGGCGTAGTGTGTAACTAATGGTTTTCTTTGAGACTGTGGTCCCAGCTCTCTTCAGGTCATTGACCAGGTCCTGCCGTGTAGTTCTGGGCTGATCCCTCACCTTCCTCATGATCATTGATGCCCCACGAGGTGAGATCTTGCATGGAGCCCCAGACCGAGGTTGATTGACCGTCATCTTGAACTTCTTCCATTTTCTAATAATTGCGACAACAGTTGTTGCCTTCTCACCAAGCTGCTTGCCTATTGCCCTGTAGCCCATCCCAGCCTAGTGCAGGTCTACAATTTTATCCCTGATGTCCTTACACAGCTCTCTGGTCTTGGCCATGGAGTCTGTTTGATTGATTGAGTGTGTGGACAGGTGTCTTTTATACAGGTAACGAGTTCAAAGAGGTCCAGTTAATACAGGTAATGAGTGGAGAACAGGAGGGCTTCTTAAAGAAAAACTAACAGGTCTGTGAGAGCCGGAATTCTTACTGATTGGTAGGTGATCAAATACTTATGTCATGCAATAAAATGCAAATTAATTACTTAAAAATCATACAATGTGATTTTCTGGATTTTTGATTTTAAAAAATTGATTTTTTGTGGGTTTGTATTTGATTTACACAACATGCCTACCACTTTGAAGATGCAAATATTTTTTGTGTGAAACAAACAACAAATATGACAAAAAAAAATAGAAAACTTGAGCATGCACAACTATTCACCCCCCCAAAGGCAATACTTTGTAGAGCCACCTTTTGCAGCAATTACAGCTGCAAGTCTCTTGTGGTATGTCTCTATAAGCTTAGCACATCTAGCCCCTGGGATTTTTTTTTCAAGGCAAAACTGCTCCAGCTCCTTCAAGTTGGATGAGTTCTGCTGGTGTACAGCAATCTTTAAGTCATACCACAAATTCTCAATTGGATTGAGGTCTGGGCTTTGACTAGGCCATTCCAAGACATTTAAATGTTTCCCCTTAAACCACTCAAGTGTTGCTTTAGCAGTATGCTTAGGGTCATTGTCCTGCTGGAAGGTGAACCTTCATCCCTGTCTCAAATCTCTGGAAGACTGAAAAAGGTTTCCCTCAAGAATTTCCCTGTATTTAGCGCCATCCATCGTTCCTTAAATTCTGACCAGTTTCCCAGTCCCTGCCGATGAAAAACATCCCCACATTATGATGCTGCCACCACCATGCTTCACTGTGGGGATGGTGTTCTCGGGGTGATGAGAGGTGTTGGGTTTGCTCCAAACATTGTGTTTTCTTTGATGGCCAAAAAGCTCAATTTTAGTCTCATCTCAACAGAATACCTTGTTCCATATGTTTCGGGAGTCTCCCACATGCCTTTTGGCAATCCAGAGCCTCCCAAACATACTCAATGGGTGGCATGTCTGGTGAGTATGCAGGCCATGGAAGAACTGGGACATTTTCAGCTTCCAGGAATTGTGTATAGATCTTTGCGACATTATCCTGCTGAAACATGAGATGATGGCAGTGGATAAATGACACTGCAATGGGCCTCAGGATCTCGTCACGGTATCTCTGTGCATACAAATTGCCATCGATAAAATGCAGTTCTGTTCATTGTCCGTAGCTTATGCCTGCCGATACCATAACCCCACCGCCACCATGGGGCACTCTGTTCACAACGTTGACATCAGCATACCGCTCACCCACACGATGCCATACACGCGGTTGTGAGGCCGGTTGGACGTACTGCCAAATTCTATAAAATGACGTTGGAGCAGCTTATGGTAGAGAAATGAATATGAAATTATCTGTCAACAGCTCTGGTGGACATTCCTGCAGTCAGCATGCCAATTGCACTGTCCCTCAAAACTTGAGACATCTGTGGCATTGTGTTGTGTGACAAAACTGCACATTTTTTAGAGGCATTTTATTGTCCCCAGCACAGGGTGCACCTGTGTAATGATCATGTTGTTTAATCAGCTTCTTGATACACCTGTCAGGTGGATGGATAAGAATAAAAGGAATAGAGCTAAGCACAGGCAAAGTCCTAGACAAAACTTGGTTCAGTCGGCTTTCCAACATATGCTGGGAGACAAATTCCCCTTTCAGCAGGACAATTACCTAAAACACAAGGCCAAATATACACTGGATTTTCTTACCAAGACGACGTTGAATGTTCTTGAGTGGCCTAGTTACAGCTTTGACTTAAATCGGCTTGAAAATCTATGGCAACAATTGAAAATGGCTGTCTAGCAATGATCAACAACCAACTTGACAAAGCTTGAAGAATTTTGAAAGAATAATATGCAAATGTTGTACAATCCAGGTGTGCAAAGCTCTTAGAGGCTTACTCAGAAAGAATCACATCTGTAATCGCTGCCAAATGTGATTCTAATGTATTGAATCACTGACTTTAGTGTTTTATTTTCTATGCATTTTTTTGAAATGTTAGTTTTTCTTCCACTTTGACATTAGAGTATTTTGTGTAGATCGTTGAAAAAAATTACAATTAAATCCATTTGAATCCCACTTTGTAACACAACAAAATGCGATAAAAGTCAAGGGGTGTGAATACTTTCTGAAGGCACTGTAAATATCCCCTCCCCTCTCCACCTCTTATCAATATTTATCATGATTCCTGTTGAGAGAATTCAGAGACAAGACTAATATTTCCCCCTGGTCATTCATCAGACTTCAGGCAGCTCCTCTTCCTCTCCTTGATTATACAGGAAGTTTACAACCGGAGAGAATGAAGACAGATAGCCACTACAGCTGCAGGATGCTTTATCAACCTGATCACTGTCATCTGCTGTCGTCGTGGTGATTTACAGTAACCATGGACATAGCAGTAATGTCTCCTTGTTTTTGGAGGGAGAGTCACTTCCTATATAAACAGGAAGTAAACAGGAAGTAGAATATCTTCTCTGAGGAGAGAATCCAACTCATCAGCAGATACAAATGAAGCAATATGCCAGTTAGGATATACAGAAACAGCTAACAAAAGCATATTTGGCTTCAATTAAAAAAGAAAGGACAATGGGACGTTGAGGATGCTGGCTTGGCATTGACTGTCTGGCAACAGATGGTTCAGATACGTTTCCTGTCTGTTTGGTCTGAGCCTCGTCAGCACTGATGACTGTTATAACAGTTGAGGAGACTGGTTCCCAAAATCACCCCTAAAGTTTTAAATTTTTTAGCAGTTGATGCTGACTGCTCTGCAGAGGGAGAATTTGTCAAGGGCGTTTAGCTCAGTGGCAGTATTAGCCGGCGCTAGTGTTAGAATTGCTCTCCAAGTCTTCCTCTGATCCAAATATTTAGCAAAAACATGAAGGAAATCCATTCCTCACACCATGTGGATCTCTACGCTAATGCATCTCTCTATCTTTCAGCCTGAGTGATTTCTTCTTCCCCAGAGTGGCTCAATCCAGTTGGGAGAATGGAGGGTTTTCTAAGGGCTTATAGCCATAGTGAGACAGAGAGTGGGGCTTCTTCGCCACAGCCCAGATCATGTGCAGCCTGTCAACTTAGATCACATCATGACCCAGTTATACAGAGAGGAAGAGGCGAAGCGAGAGGGTTTAATCCGCCCAAAATCTGTCCACGAAAATAAGACCAGGAAGTGAGGAATTTTTGGATGGAGGTCAATGAGAGAGTGTCGAATTTGGTCAACAAAAAATGTAATTGCTAATTTGCTGTGTGAGGCTTATTTGATCGAATAGACTACTTTATATCGGAGTTGTGCCTGTTGTTCAGGCACGTATCTGCCCTCTCTTTGGCTAGAATGGTTCCACCTGATCTCTCATCCTCAAATCAAATCAAATCAAATCAAATCAAATTTTATTGGTCACATGCGCCGAATACAACAGGTGCAGACATTACAGTGAAATGCTTACTTACAGCCCTTAACCAACAGTGCATTTATTTTAAACAAAAAAGTAAGAATAAAACAACAACAAAAAAGTGTTGAGAAAAAAAGAGCAGAAGTAAAATAAAGTGACAGTAGGGAGGCTATATATACAGTAAAATAAAGTGACAGTAGGGAGGCTATATATACAGGGGGGTACCGTTGCATAGTCAATGTGCGGGGGCACCGACTAGTTGAGGTAGTTGAGGTAATATGTACATGTGGGTAGAGTTAAAGTGACTATGCATAAATACTTAACAGAGTAGCAGCAGCGTAAAAAGGATGGGGTGGGGGGCAGTGCAAATAGTCCGGGTAGCCATGATTAGCTGTTCAGGAGTCTTATGGCTTGGGGGTAGAAGCTGTTGAGAAGTCTTTTGGACCTAGACTTGGCACTCCGGTACCGCTTGCCGTGCGGTAGCAGAGAGAACAGTCTATGACTAGGGTGGCTGGAGTCTTTGACAATTTTGAGGGCCTTCCTCTGACACCGCCTGGTATAGAGGTCCTGGATGGCAGGGAGCTTTGCCCCAGTGATGTACTGGGCCGTACGCACTACCCTCTGTAGTGCCTTGCGGTCAGAGGCCAAGCAGTTGCCATACCAGGCGGTGATGCAACCAGTCAGGATGCTCTCGATGGTGCAGCTGTAGAATTTTTTTAGGATCTGAGGACCCATGCCAAATCTTTTTAGTCTCCTGAGGGGAATAGGCTTTGTCGTGCCCTCTTCACGACTGTCTTGGTGTGTTTGGACCATGATAGTTCGTTGGTGATGTGGACACCAAGGAACTTGAAGCTCTCAACCTGTTCCACTACAGCCCCGTCGATGAGAATGGGGGCGTGCTCAGTCCTCTTTTTTTTTCCTGTAGTCCACAATCATCTCCTTTGTCTTGGTCACGTTGAGGGAGAGGTTGTTGTCCTGGCACCACACGGCCAGATCTCTGACCTCCTCCCTATAGGCTGTCTCATCGTTGTCGGTGATCAGGCCTACCACTGTTGTGTCGTCGGCAAACTTAATGATGGTGTTGGAGTCGTGCCTGGCCATGCAGTCATGGGTGAACAGAGAGTACAGGAGGGGGACTGAGCACGCACCCCTGAGGGGGCCCCCGTGTTGAGGATCAGTGTGGCAGATGTGTTGTTACCTACCCTTACCACCTGGGGGCGGCCCGTCAGGAAGTCCAGGATCCAGTTGCAGAGGGAGGTGTTTAGTCCCAGGATCCTTACCTTAGTGATGAGCTTAGAGGGCACTATGGTGTTGAATGCTGAGCTGTAGTCAATGAATAGCATTCTCACGTAGGTGTTCCTCTTGTCCAGATGGGAAAGGGCAGTGTGGAGTGCGATAGAGATTGCATCAACTGTGGATCTGTTGGGGCGGTATGCAAATTGGAGTGGGTCTAGGGTTTCTGGGATTATGCTGTTGATGTGAGCCATGACCAGTCTTTCAAAGCACTTCATGGCTACAGACGTCAGTGCTACGGGTCGGTAGTCATTTAGGCAGGTTATCTTAGAGTTCTTGGGCACGGGGACTATGGTGGTCTGCTTGAAACATGTTGGTATTACAGACTCAGTCAGGGACATGTTGAAAATGTCAGTGAAGACACTTGCCAGTTGGTCAGCACATGCTCGGAGTACACGTCCTGGTAATCCGTCTGGCCCTGCGGCCTTGTGAATGTTGACCTGCTTAAAAGTCTTACTCACATCGTCTACGGAGAGCGTGATCACATAGTCGTCCGGAACAGCTGGTGCTCTCGTGCATGCTTCAGTGTTGCTTGCCTCGAAGCGAGCATAGAAGTGGTTTAGCTCGTCTGGTAGGCTTGTGTCACTGGGCAGCTCGCGGCTGTGCTTCCCTTTGTAGTCTGTAATAGTTTTCAAGCCCTGCCACATCCGACGAGCGTCAGAGCCAGTGTAGTATGATTCAATCTTAGACCTGTATTGACTCTTTGCCTGTTTGATGGTTCGTCGGAGGTCATAGCGGGATTTCTTATAAGGGTCCGGGTTAGAGTCCCGTTCCTTGAAAGCGGCAGCTCTACCCTTTAGCTCAGTGCGGATGTTTCCTGTAATCCATGGCTTCTGGTTGGGGTATGTACGTACGGTCACTGTGGGGGACGACATCATCGATGCACTTATTGATGAAGCCAGTGACTGATGTGGTGTACTCCTCAATGCTGTCTGAAGAATCCCGGAACATGTTCCAGTCTGTGCTAGCAAAACAGTCCTGTAGCTTAGCATCTGCGTCATCTGACCACTTTTTTATTAGCCGAATCACTGGTGCTTCCTGCTTCAGTTTTTGCTTATAAGCAGGAATCAGGAGGATAGAGTTATGGTCAGATTTGCCAAATGGAGGGCGAGGGAGAGCTTTGTATGCGTCTTTGTGTGTGGAGTAAAGGTGGTCTAGAGTTTTTTCCCCTCTGGTTGCACATTTAACATGCTGGTAGAAATGAGGTAGAACGGATTTAAGTTTCCCTGCATTAAAGTCCCCGGCTACTAGGAGCGCTGCATCTGGATGAGCGTTTTCCTGTTGATTAATGGCCTTGTACAACTCATTCAGTGCAATCTTAATGCCAGCATTGGTTTGTGGTGGTAAATAGACAGCTATGAAAAATATAGATGAAAACTCTCTTGGTAAATAGTGTGGTCTACAGCTTATCATAAGATACTCTACCTCAGGCGAGCAAAACCTCGAGACTTCCTTAGTATTTGATTTTGTGCACCAGCTGTTGTTTACAAATATACACAGACCGCCACCCTTTGTCTTACCAGAGTCTGCAGTTCTGTCCTGTCGATGTAGCGTATAGCCCGCTAGCTGAATGTTGTCATTGTTGTCGTTCAGCCACGACTCCGTGAAACATAAGATATTACAGTTTTTAATGTCCCGTTGGTAGGATAACCGTAATCTTAAATCGTCAATTTTATTCTCAAAAGATTGAACATTGGCTAATAGGATTGATGGGAGAGGCAGTTTACTCGTTCGCCGTCGGATCCTTACAAGGCACCCGGATCTGCGTCCACGATATCTCCGTCTCTTCCTCACGCGAATGACGGGGATCTGGGCCTTGTCGGGAGTCTGTAGAATATCCTTCGCGAACGCCTCGTTGAAGAAAAAGTATTCGTCCAACGCGAGGTGAGTAATCGCTGTTGCTATTTTCTCCTTCCTTCCTTCCTTCCTTCCTTCCTTCCTTCCTTTAATTTTTGTGCCTTCCACCTACACATTTGCCATCCACCTTATAGTCATCATTAACAGTCATCAACTTGCATTTCCAGTCTGTTGGTGATGTGCCTGGAAAAGCAAGTTGTACTAGTTTCAATTTAGGTCCAAAGGTGTCATAACGGATCATCTTAGCACCTGCACTCATATCCGATATGACATGCTCAATTGTATGCATGCACAGGCACGCAACTGTGTGAAATAAAATATTCCATTAACATGTAAATGCTGTTTTGATAATGCCCAATAGATTAACAGTACATTGAATGCCTGGGGCAAAACCAATCAACTCCACTCATTATGACCGGATCTGGTGTCAAACCGAAGAATTCACGACATCCTCCCTATTTACAGTGTGCGTCCCAAATTGTACCCTATTCCCGATTTCATGCACTACTTTTGACCAGGGCCCTGGTGTGCACTATAGGGTGGCATTATGGGACGAAGCCACCGTATCTGTTTTTTGTTAAGGAGTGATGGAGTGATTCCAGCCCATGTCTAATTGGTGACATGTGTTGAGCGGTGTATTAAAAGTTGATGTCTTTCTCTCTAAGTGCCTCCACAGCTTTGATCTACTCTCTGACTTTCCAAAGCTTTCAAGTCTTTTGCTCTGGTGGTGTTGGAGGAAAACTGGCACGAGGTGCGTTAATTATGAACTCCTGAAGCTGCAGGAGGCTGCTCTCCCTCTGAGACCTTTCCACTCCTCCAGCTGGTTGCCTTCTGCAGCCGTCTTTGATAGGCTAGGATGCTGTGAATCGTCCATGTGGTAGATGAGAGCGTGTGGAACAAAAGCAATTGTCAAAAGGCATTTAGGATGAAGACATGATTGGGCCGATGTTGCTTTACCAGCTGCACAGCGCAGTGTTAGCAGCTATGGGTTATGGGTCATGACATGGCCTCTATTACAGTATCTTAGAGAGTTGTCTTTGCTCTCTTTAGACGAGTCATCAGTGCCAAGTAACCCATTCTAGAACATAACTACATCAATTGCTTTGCATGTTTGAAGTTTATCTCAAGGTGCACTCATATTGACGCATTTGAGAGATATACCGAGATATACATGTATATAAAATTGTTTGTATTCATGTTCAGTGAATCTGGGCCAATATGGTAGAAGGTTATATATGGAAACCCTATGGGCTGGGCTTTCCCTGGTGTGCTCCTCCTCTCTTTTGTGCCTGCTGCTCTGTGGATGAACAGACGGCCAGCCTCCAGCCCTGTCAGTCCAGCACCTCGTCCTATTCCTGCTCTCTCTCCCTGGTGGAAGCCTCATACACTATAAATGCAAAAGTATGTGGACACCCCTTCAAATTACTGGATTCGGCTATTTCAGCCACACCCGTTGCTGACTGGTGAATCAAATCGAGCACACAGCCATGCAATCTCCATAGACAAACATTTGCAATAAAATAACCTTACTGAAGAGCTCAGTGACTTTCAACGTGGCACCATCATAAGACGCTACCTTTCCAACAAGTCAGTTTGTCACATTTCTGCCCTGCTGGAGCTGCCCCGGTCAACTGTAAGTGCTGTTCTTGTGAAGTGGAAACGTCTAGGAGCAACAACGGCTCAGCCGCAAAGTGGTACGCCACACAAGCTCACAGAACGGGACCGCTGAGTGCTGAAGTGCGTAGGGCGTAAAAATAATCTGTCCTCGGTCGCAACACTTACTACCGAGTTCCAAACTGACTCTGGAAGCAACATCAGCACAAGAACTGTTCATTGTTCGTCAGCACAAGAACTGTTCGTTGGTAGCTTCATGAAATGTGTTTCCATGGCTGAGCAGCCGCACACAAGCCTAAGATCTCGTTCTCTGGAGTGATGAATCACGCTTCACCATCTTGCTAGATGGACAAATCTGGGTTTGGCGGATGCCAGGAGAACGCTACCTGCCCGAATGCATAGTGCCAACTGTAAAGTTTGGTAGAGGAGGAATAATGGTCTGGGGCAGTTTTTCATGGTTCGGGCTAAGCCCCTTAGTTCCGGCGAAGGGAAATCTTAATGCTACAGCATACAATTACATTCTAGACGATTCTGTGCTTCCACCTTTGTGGCAACAGTTTGGGGAAGGCCCTTTACTGTTTCAGCATGACAATGACCTGTGCACAAAGCGAGGTCCATACAGAAATGGTTTGTCGAGATCGGCGGTGTGGAAGAACTTGACTGGCCTGCACAGAGCCCTGACCTCAACCCCATCGTACACCTTTGGGATGAATTGGAACGCCGACTGTAGCCAGGCCTAATCGCCCAACATCAATGCCCAACCTCACTAATGCTCTTGTGGCTGAATAGAAACCCCGCAGCAATGTTCCAACATCTAATGGAAAGCCTTCCCAGAAGAGTGGAGGCTGCTATAGCAGCAAATTGGGGACCAACTCCATATTAATGCCCATGATTTTGTATGTTATTTTATTTCACATTCATCATTTCCACTTCTCTTGTTTAGAAAATGAATCAATTTATCTACTGAACAAAAATATAAACGCAACTTGTAACAATTTCACAGATTTTACTGGGTTACATATCATATAAGGAAATCAGAAATATTGAAATAAATAAATTAGACCCAAATCTATGGATTTCACTTGAATGGGAATACAGATATGCATCTGTTGGTTACAGATACCTTTAAAAAAAGGTAGGGGCATGGATCAGAAAACCAGTCAGTATCTGGTGTGACCACCATTTGCTTCATGCAGCGCGAGTTGATCAGGCTGTTGGTTGTGGCCTGTGGAATGTTGTCCCACTCCTCTTTAATGGCTGTGAGAAGTTGTCGGTAAGGTGGTAAGGGTAGGTAGCGACACATCTGCCACATTGATCCTCAACACGGGGGCCCCTCAGGGGTGCGTGCTCAGTCCCCTCCTGTACTCCCTGTTCACCGATGACTGCATGGCCAGGCACGACTCCAACACCATCATTAAGTTTGCAGACTACACAACAGTGGTAGGCCTGATCACCAACAACGATGAGACAGCCTATAGGGAGGAGGTCAGAGACCTGGCCGTGTGGTGCCAGGATATCAACCTCTCCCTCAACGTGATCAAGACAAAGGAGATGATTGTGGACTACAGGAAAAAGAAGAGGACTGAGCACGCCCCCATTCTCATCGACAGGGCTGTAGTGGAGCAGGTTGAGAGCTTCAAGTTCCTTGGTGTCCACATCACCAACAAACTATCATGATCCAAACACACCAAGACAGTCATGAAGAGGACACGACAAAGCCTATTCCCCCTCAGGAGACTGAAAAGATTTGGCATGGGTCCTCAGAGCCTCAAAAAGTTATACAGCTGCACCATCGAGAGCATCCTGACTGGTTGCATCACTGCCTGGTATGGCAACTGCTCTGCCTCCGACCGCAAGGCACTACAGAGGGTAGTGCGTACGGCCCAGTACATCACTGGGGCCAAGCTTCCTACCATCCAGGACCTCTATACCAGGCGATGTCAGAGGAAGGCCCAAAAAATTGTCAAAGACTCCAGCCACCCTAGTCATAGACTGTTCTCTCTGCTACTGCACGGCTAGCGGTACCGGAGCGCCAAGTCTAGGTCCTAAAGGCTTCTTAACAGCTTCTACCCCCAAGCCATAAGACTCCTGAACAGCTAATGAAATGGCTACCCGGACAATTTGCATTGTTCCCCCCACCCCCTCTTTTACGCTGCTGCAACTCTCTGTTTATTATCTATGCATAGTCACTTTAACTCTACCTACATGTACTATTACCTCAATTACCTTGACTAACCTGTGCCCCCGCACATTGACTCTGTACCGGTACCCTTTGTATATACAGCCTCGCTACTGTAATTTTTTACTGATCTATTTTTTACTTAAGACTTATTTTTCTTAAAACTGCATTGTTGGTTAAAGGCTTGTAAGTAAGCATTTCACTGTAAGGTCTACACTGGTTGTATTTTGTGCATGTGACATACAATTTGATTTGATTTGATATTGGCGGGAACTGGAACACGCTGTCGTAAACGTCGATCCAGAGCATCCCAAACATGCTCAATGGTGACATGTCTGGTGAGTATGCAGGCCATGGAAGAACTGGGACATGTTCAGCTTCCAGGAATTGTGTACAGATCCTTGCGACATGGATTATCTTGCTGAAACATGAGATGATGACAGCGGATGAATAGCACGACAATGGGCCTCAGGATCTCATCACGATATCTCTGTGCATTCAAGTTGCCATCAATAAAATATAATTGTGTTCATTGTCCTTAGCTTATGCCTTCCCATACCATATCCCCACCACCACCACGGGGCACTCTGTTCACAACGTTGACATCAGCAAACCACTCTCCCATACAACGCCATACATGTGTTCTGCGGTTGTGAGGCCGGATGGACGTACTGCCACATTCTCTAAAATGATCACGGTAGAGAAATTAACATTCAATTATCTGGAAACAGCTCTGGTGGACATTCCTGAAGTCAGCATGCTAATTGCACTCCCCCCTTAAAACCTGAGACATCTGTGTCATTGTGTTATGTGACAAAACTGCACATTTTAGAGGGGCCTTTTATTGTCCCCAGCACAAGGTACACCTGTGTAATGAGGATGCTGTTTAATAAGCTTCTTGATATGCCACACCTGTCAGCTGGATGGATTATCTAGACAAAGGAGAAATGCTTATTAACAGGGATGTAAACTATTTTGTGCACAACACTTGAGAGAAATACGCTTTTTGTGTGAATGGACAATTTCTGGGATCTTTTATTTCAGCTCATGAAACATGGGACCAACACTTTACATGTTGCATTTATATTTTTGTTCAGTGTACATAGTACATTTATGATAATTCGGTCAAAGCCCTGTCAAAGCCCTGGCCAAATAGGCAACTCCAGAATAGCTTTTTCCCAGAATTCTCATACTATTTATATGGCTTTAGAAGGCTGTTAGTACAGTACTAAAGTAGTATTCAGTAAACAGTATGTAGTATGACAATTCAGTCACAGCCCCGGCCAAATAGGCAGCTGGAGTGTAGAACACATGAGAACACCTTTAGCCTGTGCCTCTTCACTTAAACGAGCTATAAGCTGCTATGGGATAGTACATCTGTCAATGTGCCCTTGAACAAGGCACTTCACCCGAATTGCTCCTGTAAGTCGCTCTGGATAAGAGCATCTACTAAATGACTCAACTGAAATGAAAGTATCAAACTGCTTGGACCCCATATCACATTTGATGGTATTTGGTATTTGAGGACAGGTGAAGGCCAGCCATGCTTGGTTATAAAATCCAAGCTTGCACAAAGAGCATCCAAATACTGACACAGACGTCGTACAAGACACTTCTCATAAGATGAAGAACATCACAAAGTGTGTCTTGTAAGACATCTGTATTTGGAGGGCCTTTTAAGATTTCTATTGAAACGGAAATCTATCAAACTGCTACAAATACATGAGCTCACACATCACCCTGTGGAAAACACCTGGTACACTGTATCACCCTTTAGTTGTAGTGTGGTGTACTGTTAAAAGCTACTACCCTCAGGGTATGCTTTAAAGTCACCTTTCTCCCGTGTTTCGCTGAACAAGCACCTCGAGAGGTGGTGAGTAACACCTTGGAAATGTAATTAACCACCTCCCCTGAATGCCAAATTGTCTGTGGATCAGACGTGGGCTCAAATACTATTTGAAATCGTTCAAATCCTTTAAAAGTTTGCTCTAGCCTGCCTGTAGTTCTAGGTGGGCAAGGTTTACTGTTTTGGGACAATTCTATTGGTCCATTAAGACAGGCAAACTCAATCAAGCACAGATATAGTTTTTACAATGATTTTGAATAGCATTTGAACCCAGGTCTGCTGTGACTGCATTGCAGTCAGTTTTACACATCACCTGTCTTCATCGGATTCTCACCAAGCCCTTTATTTCTTAAGAAATTACTCACAATCAAAGAGCCTGTCATGATATTGGTGACACTTTCTGCTAAGTGTTTTTTTCATCTTACGATGTTGTATGACTTCTGGGGACGGCTGTGTGACGAGCAATTTATTTGACAGCGGCTATTCAACGCTCCCAGCGACACTTGAATGTGAAAGTATTGACATGTCTGCAGTGAGTGGATTGTTTTTTGAGCCTGGGTGACATGTTATTTCCTAGTTCTCTTTCCGACAAGTTAACTCTCCCTCCTCTCTCTCTCTCTCTCTCCCCCTCTCTCTCTCTAACCATCTCTCTCTTGCTGTTGGTCTCGTTCTACGGGTCAAACCACAAAGTCAATGCGTTTCTGTTGTGCGTCATTGGGGTAGTGTGGTCAGTTAGAGGTGGAGACAGTAAGCACGGTTACATGCAGAAACTCGCCAATCAAAATAAACTTTCTACCACAGTGACCATGTTATTTTTTTAAACACTATTTGATTCTGAGTTCGGACATAACGTTTGTATTTGAAAACTATTGATAAGATGCATACTTGAAGTTTTTCTGAACACACTTCACGCGTGCATTAAAGGAAAGCTTGAGCTACCCGGTGCTGGCACATGCACAGATCCAATACTGGAATGCTGATTAAGCTGTTTACATGTCCTAATAATTTGAAAGATTGCTCAGAAAACCTGTTGTTTTAATCAGCGTATGCTTATTTCAATGTTGACCTTACGCTGATTAAGATAAGATGTTTACATGACATGGCCTACTGCGGAGTATGGCATAAACGTACCTAGTGATTCAGCATGTTTTCTCACAACAAGTGACTCTGTGGGTGGTGTTCTCCTGTAATGAATATTGACCTTATCTGAAAAGTACCTATAATAATCACTACATAATTACTTTAGCAAATATACAGCCATGGGTTTCTCACATAGACATCATGGATTTCCCACATGGATATTCATGGGGTTCAGCATGTTCTACAACAAGTTTATATTGACCGTAGTTTATATTGACTCCCAGTTTATATTGACTGTGTCCCCAAAAGTGACTGAAATGTTTTAATGTTACACATAACATAATATAACATACACCATTTATCAGACGCTTTTCTCCAAAGCAACTTACAGTAGTGCATTCATACATTTTCCTATGGGTGGCCCCAGCGGAAAACAAACCTACAAACCTGACATTGCAAGCACCAAGCTCTACCAACGGAGCCACACAAGACTTGTGTATTTAAATGCCTTGAGGGATGTATTCTTCGGGTAGCTCGGTCAAGCTCAGGCCATGGAAAGGGAAAATTCAATTTTCATCACACAGTCATTTTTCAATGACCCACAGTAAGATGAATTGACTGAAAAAGATGCAGCAGGTTTCTGACCTGGGCAACACAATCTGTACAAAGAGAAAGCAGACATGGGGTGTAGATTCATTATTTATAGAATAACCTACAGAAATAATTCATACAATCCCTCAACACAGCAACCACCAACATCCTCTGCTGTGTTTTGCAGACAAGCACAATAGTGTGTGTGTGAGGGCGAGTCGCTGCTTGCTTCTCACCTGTCTCTCCAACAAGGGTTGAGTGGCTGTGTGTGTGTGCATTCGAAAAGTATTCAGACCACTTGACTTTTTCCACATTTTGTTGCGTTAAATAGTTTTTTCCCCCCTCATCAATCTACACACAATACCCCATAATGACAAAGCAAAAACAGGTTTTTAGAAATTTTTGCAAATTTATAAAAAATATAAAACTGAAATGTGACATTTACGTAAGTATTCAGACCCTTTACGCAGTACTTTGTTGAAGCACTTTGGCAGAGATTACAGACTCGAGTCTTCTTGGGTATGATGCTACAATCTTGGAACACCTGTATTTGAGGAGTTTCTCCCATTCTTCTCTGCAGATCCTCTCAAGCTCTGTCAGGTTGGATGGGGAGAATCGCTGCACAGCTATTTTCAGGTCTCTCCAGAGATTTTAGATCGGGTTCAAGTCTGAGCTCTGGCTGGGCCACTCAAGGACATTCAGAGACTTGTCCCGGAGCCACTCCTGCATTATCTTGGCTGTGTGCTTAGGGTGGTTGTCCTGTCGGAAGGTGAACCTTCGCCCCAGTCTGAGGTCCTGAGACCTCTGGAGCAGGTTTAAATCAAGGACCTCTCTGTACTTTGCTCCGTTCATCTTTCCCTCGATCCTGACTATTCTCCCAGTCCCTGCTGCTGAAAAACCTCCCCACAGCATGATGCTGCCACCACCATGCTTCACTGTAGGGATGGTGCCAGGTTTCCTCCAGATGTGACGCTTGGCATTCAGGCCAAAGTGTTCAATCTTGGTTTCATCAGACCAGAGAATCTTGTTTCTCATGGTCTGAAAGTCCTTTAGGTGCCTTTTGTCTAACTCCAAGTGGGCTGTCATGTGCCTTTTACTGAGGAGTGGCTTCCATCTGGCCACTCTACCATAAAGGCCTGATTGGTTGAGTGCTGCAGAGATGGTTGTCCTTCTGGAAGGTTCTCCCATCTCTCCAGAGGAACTCTGGAGCACTGTCAGAGTGACCATCGGGTTCTTGGTCACCTCCCTGACCAAGGCCCTTCTCCCCCGATTGCTCAGTTTGGCCGGGCAGCCAGCTCTAGGAAGAGTCTTGGTGGTTCCAAACTTTTTCCATTTAAGAATGATGGAGGCCACTGTTTTCTTGGGGACCTTCAATGCTGCAGAAATATTTTGTCACTCTTCCCCAGATCTGTGCCTCGACACAGTCCTGTCTCGGAGCTGTGTCGAGACAGGACTGTGGCTTGGTTTTGCTCTTACATGCACTGTCAACTGTGGGACCTTATATAGACAGGTGTGTGCCTTTCCAAATCATGTCCAATTAATTGAATTTACCACAGGTGGACTCCAATCAAGTTGTAGAAACATCTCAAGGATGGTCAATGGAAACAGGATGCACCTGAGCTCAATTTCGAGTCGCATAGCAAAGGGTCTGAATACTTATGTAAATAAGGTTTTTCTGTTTTTTTTAAACCTGTTTCGCTTTGTTATTATGGGATATTGTGTGTAGATTGATGAGATAAAAACAAAACAATTTATCAATTTTAGATTAAATCTGTAACAATAACAAAATGTGGAAAAAGTCAAGGGGTCTGAATATTTTCCGAATGCACCGTATGCGGGTACATGCACACCTGCATGCATGTGTTCTCACCTGTCTAACCAACAAGGGGTGAGTCACTTTGTTTGTGTTTATGTGTGGGCCTCTGCGTGTATAAAGGACGTCATGCTTGGTTAGCGAGTACCACTTCCTCCCGATTCAGCGCGTACCTGACGCAAACTCGGGACCTCTGCCTTGCTAGCACACATGGCAGCCTGCCTGAAGCGTCTTACCAGTCGACTCCACGTGCAAAGCTATTCACTGGTGCAAGTGGGGACACTTTAGGCTGAGGAGTAAGTTTCACACATCCCCATGTGCTACACCTGCGTACATATATTCTAGACTGTCTATCCAACGATAGCTGTCATTGTGTTGTGCATGAATGCGTTGGTGTGTGTGCATCAAATCAAATCAAAGTTTATTGGCCGCATACACATTTTAGCAGATGTTATAGCGGGTGCAGTGAAAAGCTTATGTTAGTGGCTCCTAACAATGCAGTAACATGTCAATCAAGGAATAATATAATAACAAATAATGAATAAAATAATAATAACAATAAAGAAATCAAGAAATGTCAGAACAATTCTAATTAACAACCCAAATAGCACTATAACAGTACTCCAAATGCAATCTATACATATGTACACCTGATGATTTTACACAAGATACAGTATACAGAGAATGGTATTTACAGCAGTACACTGTAAAGGGGTTACTGTGAAGTTGACAGTAGCTTACAGGCAGCTCGTCGCAAGTAAAATTCTGTATTTCATATTACAATACACTTACTGTTCTCTCCTCTCTGCAAAGGCCATACAAACGCTTCACACCATGTGGCTGTTGCCACTCTAATCTGGTGGTCCCTGCGCGCACGACCCACGTGGAGTTCCAGGTCTCTGGCAGCCTCTGGAACTGCCGTTCTGCAGCCAACAAGGCAGAGTTCATCTCAGCCTATGCTACCCTCCAGTCCCTCGACTTCTTGGCACTGACGGAAACATGGATTACCACAGAAAACACTGCTACTCCTACTGCTCTTTCCTCGTCTAACCATGTGTTCTCGCATACCCCGAGAGCATCTGGTCAGCCCGGCGGTGGCACAGGAATCCTCATCAATCCCAAGTAGACATTCTCTCTTTTTCCCCTGACCCATCTGTCTATCTCCTCATTTGAATTCCATGCTGTCACAGTCACTAGCCCATTCAAGCTTAACATCCTTGTCATTTATCACCCTCCAGGTTCCCTTGGAGAGTTCATCAATGAGCTTGACGTCTTGATAACGTCTTGATAAGTTCCTTTCCTGAGGATGGCTCACCCCTCACAGTTCTGGGTGACTTTAACCTCCCTACGTCTGCCTTTGACTCATTTCTCTCTGCCTCCCTCTTTCCACTCCTTTCCTCTTTTGACATCACCCTCTCACCGTCCCCCCCTACTCACAAGGCAGGCAATATGCTTGACCTCATCTTTACTAGATGCTGTTCTTCTACTAATGTCACTGCAACTCCCCTCCATGTCTCCGACCACTACTTTGTATCCTTTTCTCTCTCGCTCTCCTCCAACACTACTCACTCTGTCCCTACTCAGATGGTAATGTGCCGTCGCAACCTTCGCTCTCTCTCTCCCGCTACTCTCTCCTCTTCCATCCTATCATCTCTTCCCTCTGCTAAATCCTTCTCCCTCCGATCTCCTGATTCTGCCTCCTCAACCCTCCTCTCCTCCCTTTCTGCATCTTTTGACTCTCTATGTCCCCTATCCTCCCGGCCGGCTCGGTCCTCCCCTCCTGCTCCGTGGCTTGACGACTCATTGCGAGCTCACAGAAGAGGGCTCAGGGCAGCCGAGCGGAAATGGAGGAAAACTAGACTCCCTGCGAACCTGTCATCTTTTCACTCCCTCCTCTCTACATTCTCTTCCTTTGTTTCCGCTGCTAAAGCCACTTTCTACCACTCTAAATTTCAAGCCTCTGCCTCTAACCCTAGGAAGCTCTTTGCCACCTTCTCCTCCCTGCTGAATCCTCCTCCTCCCCCTCCCTCCTCCCTCTCTGAGTATGACTTCGTCAACCATTTTGAAAAGAAGGTTGACGACATCCGATCCTCATTTATTAAGTCAAATGACACCGCTGGTCCTGCTCACACTGCCCTACCCTATGCTTTGACTTCTTTCTCCCCTCTCTCTCCAGATGAAATCTTGCGACTTGTGACGGCCGGCCGCCCAACAACCTGCCCGCATGACCCTATCCCCTCCTCTCTTCTCCAGACCATTTCTGGAGACCTTCTCCCTTACCTCACCTCGCTCATCAACTCATCCTTGATGGCTGGCTATGTCCCTTCCGTCTTCAAGAGGGCGAGAGTTGCACCCCTCCTCAAAAAACCTACACTCGATCCCTCCGATGTCAACAACTACAGACCAGTATCCCTTCCTTATTTTCTCTCCAAAACTCTTGAGCGTGCCATCTCTAGCCAACTCTCCTGCTATCTCTCTCAGAATGACCTTCTTGATCCAAACCAGTCAGGTTTCAAGACTGGTCATTCAACTGAGACTGCTCTTCTCTGTGTCACAGAGGCTCTCCGCACTGCTAAAGCTAACTCTCTCTCCTCTGCTCTTATCCTTCTAGACCTATCCGCTGCCTTTGATACTGTGAACCATCAGATCCTCCTCTCCACTCTCTCTGAGTTGGGCATCTCTGGCGCTGCTCACTCTTGGATTGCGTCCTACCTGACAGGTCGCTCCTACCAGGTGGCGTGGCGAGAATCTGTCTCCGCACCACATGCTCTCACCACTGGTGTCCCCCAGGGCTCAGTTCTAGGCCCTCTCCTATTCTCTCTATACACCAAGTCACTTGGCTCTGTCATATCCTCACATGGTCTCTCCTATCATTGCTACGCAGATGACACACAATTAATTTTCTCCTTTCCCCCTTCTGATAACCAGGTGGCGAATCGCATCTCTGCATGTCTGGCGGACATATCAGTGTGGATATCGGATCACCACCTCAAGCTGAACCTTGGCAAGACGGAGCTGCTCTTCCTCCCGGGGAAGGACTGCCCGCTCCATGATCTCGCCAACACGGTTGACAACTCCATTGTGTCCTCCTCCCAGAGTGCAAAGAACCTTGGCGTGACCCTGGACAACACCCTGTCGTTCTCCGCTAACATCAAAGCGGTGACCCGATCCTGCAGGTTCATGCTCTACAACATTTGCAGAGTACGACCCTACCTTACACAGAAAGCGGCACAGGTCCTAATCCAGGCACTTGTCATCTCCCGTCTGGATTACTGCAACTCGCTGTTGGCTGGGCTCCCTGCCTGTGCCATTAAACCCCTACAACTTATCCAGAACGCCGCAGCCCGTCTGGTGTTTGACCTTCCCAAGTTCTCTCATGTCACCCCGCTCCTCCGCACACTCCACTTTAAAAATAAAAGTGGTTGTCCCTCTGGCTATCATAAGTTTAATGCACCAATTTGTAAGTCGCTCTGGATAAGAGTGTCTGCTAAATGATGTAAATGTAAATAAATACAATACAAAGCAAGTACAATAATGTTAAAGCTACTGTATTATACTGTAAAAAGTAAATGCTACCGTAATCGGAATGAATGAATGAATGGATGGATGGATGAATGACATTCAATTAGGGGTGGGGTTTGTATTTCACAGTATTTTACTGTAATTATACTGAACAAAAATATAAACGCAACATGCAACAATTTCATATAAGGAAATCAGTCAATTGAAATAAATTAATTAGGCCCTAATCTATGGATTTCATAAGTCTTTCTGCCATTCCAATCGGTCCCCTATACATTTTAAATTGATTGGGCACTATAACCACAATTGGTACAGCATTCTCACTCAGGGGTGCAACAAATATAGACTCTTACAAGGCACTCCTCAAAATATGTTAATGAGCCAGAAACAACAATTCCCTGAACCCACTAGTTGTCAAAAGGTTTTTGGTGCTCCAAAAATACTGCAAGGTACTGTATTCTGTGGGGTGGAATTACGGTACTATTTGAAATACAGTAATTATTTCCCCGGCTACAACATTTTCCCACAATGCACTATACTTTACATTTTGCTGCAGTAAAACATTTCAGAGTATTTTACTGTTGATAATAAAAATAAATATAGTTTTCCGTTACAGTGTAGTTATCTTAGAGTGAGCTTTGTCAAGAATCCAGTATATACTTTAAATCAATATGCAGTGTGTATAAAAAGTGTAACTAAAATGTATTGTACAGTAGTAGAGGTATTTGAATGAGCTACAGTATGTAGAGAGTACAGTATGTAGAGAGTACAGTATTTAAATACACAGTGTAGAATGGCAGGTGTCCAATGGTTGAATGTGTCTATAACATGGGACAGCAGCGTTGGCTGTGTGTGTGAGTGTGTGCGTGAGAGTGTGATAGCTTGTGTGTGTGTTTTGTGTGAGTGAGCGGGCGTCACCTGGTAGATGGCTAGTAATGGCTATTCAACAGTCTGATGGCCTGGTAATAGAAGCTGTTCAACAGTCTGATGGTCTGGTTATAGAAGCTGTTCAACAGTCTGATGGTCTGGTAATAGAAGCTGTTCAACAGTCTGATGGCCTGGTAATAGAAGCTGTTCAACAGTCTGATGGCCTGGTAATAGAAGCTGTTCAACAGTCTGATGGCCTGGTAACAGAAGCTGTTCAACAGTCTGATGGTCTGGTAATAGAAGCTGTTCAACAGTCTGATGGCCTGGTAATAGAAGCTGTTCAATAGTCTGATGGCCTGGTAATATAAGCTTTTCAACAGTCTGATGGTCTGGTAATAGAAGCTGTTTTTTGGTCTATCGGTCTCTGTCAGACATAAGCCAAGTGAACAGTATGTGGCTCAGGTGACTGAGAGCCTTAATGATCTTCTTGGCCTTCTTTTAACACATTTGTTAAATAATGTGTTAAATAAACTTTTAATGCATGTATCTCTCTGTGTGTGTGAATACACAATGCATTCCTCTGTGCTAAAGGCACTTTCTGAGATAAACACATTCCCAAGCAGAGCTGTCCATTTGTTTACCTTAACATGTCATTAACATTTCAACATTGCCATTTTCTTGTTTCTCCCTCCCCATTGTCTCTCTGTGTTTTGTTTCTTGCATAATTTGCATCCTCTGCAGTACCTGATCCCTTTATTCCCCTGTTAGGAAAGCCATTTGCAAAACGCTTGATGGTTTGAATCTCCAGTTAGGCAATTTATGATGCAAATTACAAGCAGCCTCACTGTATAATTTGTAATGGTGCATTGTTGAAAGTTTGACAGTGTCTGCATTTGAATGCATTGTCAGAGACAAGCAGATTTGTTGTTGCCATGTGTGTGTGTGTGTGTGTGTGTGTGTGTGTGTGTGTGTGTGTGTTTGTAATAGGGGACCACATGCCTCTGCCTAACCACAAGTGAGGGAGTGAATATGTAAATATGCACTTGTGCGCTCAATACAGTCCATTCGCCTCACTCCCTTCCACACACACACACACACACACACACACACACACACACACACACACACACACACACACACACACACACACACATATATGTAAACTGAGCTCCTTCAGCTCCTCTGCAGAGTTAAAGACAGTAGCAGCCCCAGCATCTGAACTGAGGTCAGCTCTATTTAAGGAGCAGACAGCCAGACTCCTGGAGCCAGAAGGCTGAGGGGATGATGGACCCAGAGAGAAGACAAGAAAAGAGGAGAGGGGGGAGGGAGAGAGAGAGGAAGAGAGGGAGAGAAAGAAGACTGAGGGGCTGAGAGAGAGAGAGAGAGAGAGAGAGAGAGAGAGAGAGAGAGAGAGAGAGAGAGAGAGAGAGAGAGAGAGAGAGAGAGAGAGAGAAGGTGAGGCCAGGAAACTTGAAACCCAGCCATGCTGCACCAATCTCCTTGACACAAAATCTGGAGTCTCCCAATCTGTCTGTCATCAGGAATCTGGGAGAGGCATTCCTTACTGCCCTTTAACCACCACCATCCCCACCACCAACTAATGTCATGATCTGTGGTAGAGCTATGTGTGCATGCATGCGTGCTCAAACCGCACTGTGCTAGCTAACAACACAGATTAAAGAGGAATTGCTTGATCTGATTAGCAAAAGGCCTCCCAGGATTGTTTTGAATGTCAGGGTCATGTAAGGTACCTTAAAATCCCAGAATAAATCTAAACAGCCATGTAATGCTGACTTATCCAATCAGTTCTCTATTTTCACTAACTTTCTCAAGCTCTGAATTATGGAGAAAGTACAGCCATGGATTGTCCTTTGAGTAGCTGTCCTGTGAAAGTAATTACTCTGGTATTTAACTAAAAGTGTTTTTGTCCCAAAGGGGACTTGTTGTCTCTGGTTTTATGTGGAGTATAAATGAAGACTTAGACTAAAAACAGGAAAAGAAGAACGAGAGATAAAGAAAGCGAGAGGGTTGTCTATTTCAATGCGAGAGAGGACAAAATAAGTACTTTAAAGTTCCCATCCAACTTTAAAGTATCACTGAAACACTTTGGTCCCTTGTGTTTTTCTGTAGGTGGGTAACTCCGGTCCTAGTGTGTGCAGGCTTTTGTTCCAGCCCAGCACTAACACACCTAATTCAACTGCACACACTGCAGCCTGTGTTGCACACAGCTTATCTATAAATCCCTTAAGAAGACCCCTTATTCATTGTGCTTGACCCTATTAAAATAATGTTTTATTAAATGTATTAAATGAAGTAACTTAGAATAACCTGGAGCTGGAGTTTTAGAATAACTAACTTGAAAGTTCCATGAGAACATTACACCCTACATCAAACCACATGATAAATAGCTCAGCAAATTCAACACAGCTTGATATGACACATCCATTGAGAAGTTCTGCACAGGGTCATTCCAAAATGTGCCCTTATAAATTCTTTCCTGCTGCTTTTTCTTTTTACCTTGCCTCCTTTAACGCGCATCTCTTCCTCTGTATAAAAAATAAAGCACATTCTCGTGAGGAGAATGCATCAGGGGGTGCAAGCAAATTGAGTTTGTGCTCCATGTGCTTAGAATTTCAATGTGTCTCGGATGAACAAAATGGCATACATGCTCACAACGGGGTGGAACATGCCATTTTAGATCTGGGGGTGATGATTGATATAATTATAACTAATGACCCAGACCCACCGCTTATTGCTCATGCTGGGTGGGATATGGTATGATTTAATAATGTTATATTACACTTGAGCCTTGTAACCCTCTCTGTATGCATGTTGTTGTGGGAAAGAGCTACGGCTAGATAGGTGGTTTAAAGGGACAGTCCACTCAAAATACATTACATTTTTGTTTGTATTTAACCTTTATTTAACCAGGTCAGTCTAAATATTTTTCAAGACAGATCTGGAATGAACAATGACCATGGTTTTCCACTTATTGCTCATGTTGAATGGGATATGACATGATTTAATGCTGACATATTACACTTGAGCATTGTAGCTTGTATACAGTATCCGATCATGTGTTATTGTTTGTGCAAATTGCACAAACTGGGTGGATTTAAAGGGATAGTCCATTCAAAATAGAAATTAGCAGGATTTTCCACTAACGGACAGGATGTAGTTGATTCACCGAGAGTTTTTGGATATATGTTCACCTTACTTAGATAGGTAAGTCTTGGTTACTTGACTACATTAAAGGTAAGTGGAACATCATGTTATTTGTATTTTGAGTGGATTATCCCAGCTGGTTGAGTCACGGGGAAAAGTGTGATAGTTTCTAGAATGTTTGTCGAACACACTGTAAAATGATGTTAAGAAGCGTCCCAGGAACCATCACTTGTTTTTCCTGAGTATGTTCTTCCCAGGTACAGGGGAACAGAAGATAAGGTTCCCTTTATATTCTTGTTAGCTGGGTAAAAGCAATACTAACAGCTATCATTTCATTGGTTAGTTACTAAAGCACTTGTTACTCTTACACAGTATTGATCATTCCTCATCTACACACCTCCGTACATATTCCTCACCATATACATCCATTACTAAACCGGTCTGCCACAGTTCATTACCTACTTATGGATAATGAGTGGTGCTAAGGGGTCTAAAGTTGACCTACGTACAACTTATTTGACAGTGTGTTGCATTGAAACTGAATCCTTGACGATCTCTATTTAGCAGTGGAAGGTTGCTATGCGTGGAACCTAGGCGGAACCTCAGGCCCCCCGTAGGGAGGGCATGCCAGGGCCATATCGATTTCTTCCATCTGATGTGTGAAGCGCATTCTCCCTTTTCTCTCCGTGACGTTTCCGTAGGGATTCCGGCGGTATGTGCAGCGATGTGGAGTGGCGGTAAGAGCACTGTACTCCTAGCGTTCCTTACAGCCAGGTCCAATCGCAATTGGGGTCGTCCTCGCGAATGTTCTATTGATCATGAAAACAGCATGTACTGCATAAAATGACAAAAGTTCAGGGAATATTTGCTGCTGTTGAATTGACGTGGTGGTGCAAATAGTGTATATCTATGCGAGAAGTGACAGAGGTTCATTTGATATAGGGGCATTTCCACTGAACATCTTACAAAACACATTAAGATAATAAAGTACTATATTATCTTATCTTAACAGAATGATGGCACAAACAGCAGAAACCGTCATTCTGTTACCAAACTTTGCATCTGACATTTCTTCAAGTAAATGTGTTTCTGTATAATTTTCTGTGGAAATTGTTCAAAGTAGTCCTTGTGCATAGAGTAGTATGGTTTGTTTAACTTTGCAATCATTGGTTTTTGTTTGGCATACGTTTTAAAGTGAAAAATCTTAGTCTCAGCATCACTCTGTTACCATGGAATTGCCCTAAAGCAACACGAGAAAAGGCATTCTTATATAATTGTCAGAAAAAAAACAAATGCAGGTTTGTTTGGCATTTAAACATGGCATGTCCTAAGACAGGAAAATGCACAACTCCAGGCCTTGAGGGGCATCTGTCCTGTTGATTGTCTCTTCCCTCAGGCACTTAATTGATTTGTTAATGTCACTGATTGCCCAGAGAGTGCACACATGATTTTCCCCAGGTCTGAATCAGTCAATAACTGGCAAGAACAAAAACAAGCCGACACTGCAGCCCTTGAGGACTGGAGTTGTTCACCATTTTTATCGTATTGAGGCCTTGGGGATGTATTGAAGCCAACTTGTTTAAATTCCCTTAGTTGGTGAATTTGCTGGTGTGTGTGTGTGTGTGTGTGTGTGTGTGTGTGTGTGTGTGTGTGTGTGTGTGTGTGTGTGTGTGTGTATGTGTGTGTGTGTCAGGGTTGGGCTCAATACGAATTAAAGGCAGGCTATTCAGGAAGTAAACTAATCGAATAATCAAAGAAAGGGCATTTATTTTCAATGACTTCTCAATATGTGTGTGTGCATGCGTGCATGCTTGAATGCACACATACGTGCACATGTGTGTGTGTATAAACATGGACAGTATGGGCTCTGCGTATCCTCATTCAATCACCACAGAGTACAAATGTTTACTGTTGAAGCTTATTTATTTTCTCGACTTTTTCGCAGGAATGTATTTGTGATGGCTATATCCCCAGGGCCCACCGGAGCATGTGACTGCAATTACTCCAAATGATTTGCTCACAGCATGACATCCCGTTTTAAAAGACCATCACACTGTTGGGTTTTCCCCACGGTGCGTTGACGGCGCACCAGCATGATACTTGTTCATATTGTTGTGATAAAGCAGTGGATTAGTGCAGAGAGACACTAAGGCAGCTTAGGAGAAGGAGTCTACACACTCTAGGTACGGAGCGTAGCGCAGTGTTGCAATGCCGCTTTTCGTCACAAATGTGGCGGCTCCTTGTAATACGCTCCGGCATTCAACATATTTTTGTGCTACCTGAAAATTCAGACTCGCCATATCATTCTTTACGGAGCCGAGGGGGCAATGTTTGTCGCTTGGTTGCTTGATCTGATCTATAGGCTATGCATCAAAGTAGCCTATTCTGCATTGATAACCAAATATAATCTCAGTGACTGTTCAAACAATAAACCAAATAACATTGTAACCTTATTAGAATCCCCCCAACAAGTTATTTTGTTGAGAAGTAATAACTACTGCTCCACTGTAAAAACAGCTGGTAGCCATGAGCCTTTTTTCCGTGATATGATGACATTATGTTTTTAGCTGATATGGGAGCGAATACATTGAAGCAGCATATCAAATTGGGATAAAGTTGTAGGTCTCACTGGCGAGAAAAATATATTAATATTTCCCAGGGCAAAATAATCTATTTTTTTTTTATGGGGGAGATGTGGGAAGCTAAAAGGCTAGCTTGCTTGCTGTTTTTAGCCATCTAGCTAGCAAGCTGCTAGCGGAGTAACCTGCAGCCTGCTGGCAGACACAAAATGAATGAATGTAAATCAAACCAAAACTTTCATTACATGTAGGCCTAGCTATTATTTAAATATGCAGTTGGTCTTCTTTTAATTTAGCTTACAGTAGTGATAATGTTTTCAAAGTGATTCCCCTTTGCCTACATCAAATGGGAGGACAACAACAGAAAAATCTCTGCTATCGCCCCCTTGTGAACATTGCTGTTTGTGAGTCTAGAAATGCATCATGTTACCAAAAGGTTAATGCTGCTCCAAAAATCAGACTCCACCAAATGCCACGCATGCATTTGAAGGGGGGTGTATGTGGTTAGTGTGCTTGTGTATGTCCAAATCTGTGGGTGTATGATAACACATGCATGTTTCTCTTGTGAGAAAATAACGCATTTTCCCAGTCCATCTTCTGTAATGTAGTAATCATAGCATCATTTCACTCACTAACTACAACGAAGCATCATATGCGGTGTAGAACAACCCTGTCCTTGTGTGACTGAGTAAATAAATGCTCCTTTTAATCTCCTCCTCTCCTCTCCTCTCCTCTCCTCTCCTCTCCTCTCCTCTCCTCTCCTCTCCTCTCCTCTCCTCTCCTCTCCTCTCCTCTCCTCTCCTCTCCTCTCCACAACAATGATATGAAAACTAACTCAGTCTCCACAGGGATCAACGTAATGAAGTCCAACAAAGAGTCTCATACAGTCTAACATAAAGAACACACTATGGAACGCAAGTTACACACTATGGAATGGTAGTTACACACTATGGAATGCAAGTTACACACTATGGAACGCTAGTTACACACTATGGAACGCAAGTTACACACTATGGAATGGTAGTTACACACTATGGAACGCAAGTTACACACTATGGAATGGTAGTTACACACTATGGAATGCAAGTTACACACTATGGAATGGTAGTTACACACTATGGAATGCAAGTTACACACTATGGAACGCTAGTTACACACTATGGCATGCAAGTTACACACTATGGAACGCTAGTTACACACTATGGAACGCTAGTTACATACTATGGATGCAAGTTACACACTATGGAACGGTAGTTACACACAATGGAACGCTAGTTACACACTATGGAATGCTAGTTGTTGGTCTTTGTCATCAGGGCTATAGAAAGCTGGTGTGTTCATTTCTATGTCAATCTAAATCAGGGCCACATACCACCATCACAACACATGAATGGACCCCGGCCCCTAGACTAGAGAAACTCCAGTTGATAAACTCCAGATTTTCTGAAACCAGTATGATAAGGTCCTGTCCTACTAAAACCGGTGCAAAATAGGGTCCTGTTGCACTGCAACAAGTACTAGTCCCAGTATGATTTTGGGTTCAGTCCCTCTTAGGGTCTGGTACAATGTAGGAGTGCTGACCCACTGAATCTTCTGTACAATACAAGGTCCTTCTCTCTGTGCCGAACTAGCTGTTGCTGATGTATATATATTGAGATACAGAGTCACCAGAAAGCCCCCAGCCAGTCACACAGAGACATCAGTGATCTGACAGTCTGGACAACTACGGCTCCATTAATCTCTTCATTTCTTTTCTCCTCTACAATCACAACGTTTCCTCTTCCTCAATCCCCTCATTCCTTACCATTCTGTTGTTCTAAGACTTTGTCTGGGATCAATGTGCAGTGGCCCCAAATTATGATGGAGAAGTACTGCATGAATTGACACACTTTGCATCCATCTTTTAGGCCTTGTCCACACATGCGTTAATAACGTTAAGTAGGCAGACAGATAGACAGGCAGACAGGCAGGCAGGCAGGCAGGCAGACAGACAGGCAAACAGGCATACTGTCACGACTGTCTGTGAGATGCGATAAACGAAGTCAGGCGCAGGACACAGAACTCTCGGATACGTACTTTTAATACGAAAAGGATCCAAAAGGACACAGAAAATAACTCCACGCAGGGAGGAAATAACCCGCTCACAAAATAGACAACCGTGAAGGGGAAAACAATCACACACAAAGTACAGATGAGAGACAGGGGTAATTATAAGGGAAACAATTAACATAATGATGAACAGGTGTAAACAATACAGACAAAACTAAACAAACACCGATAACATCGAACGGCAGTAGCTAGTACTCCGGGGACGACGAACGCCGAAGCCTGCCCAGGCAAGGAGGAGGAGCAGCCTCGGAAGCTTACACGTGGTTTTTCTTGTACTCCTGTTTTGCTCTAGTACCTGTTTTCCAGTTTTTTTCCCGATTTTTTACCATTCTGCCTGCCCTGAGCCTGCCTGCCATCCTTGTGACACTGTTCTGGATTACCGACCTCTGCCTGCCCCGACCCTGAGCCTGACTGCTGTTTCTGTACCTTTCGGGCTCTGCTCTGGATTACTGACCTCTGGCTGCCCTTGACCTGTCGTTTGCCTGCCCCCTGTTTTGTAAATAAACATTTTGCTATTTTGAACTGTCTGCATCTGGGTCTTATCCTGAGCCTTGATAGTACAAACTGGCCAGGACGGACCCAGCAGACAGGGACCAGCTCCGCAATGCCGTCTCCTCCCAAGGAGCCACTATTGGGAAGCATGAGGAGTTGCTGCGTGGTCTTATGGAGGGTTTCCAGACCTTGGCCCGAACGCATTAACTGTGCGTTGAATACATTGCTGGAGCAATTCCGCGGGTTGTCTGTTAGGCAGCCTACCACGACGGTAACCTCCCAGCCCCTCAGTAACCCGACTGTCAACAGCGCGTCTCTCCCGGCCACCCCGGCTTCCCGAGAACCCTGCTTACCTCCACCGGAACGCTTCGCTGGAGAGTCGGGAACCTGTCGGGCGTTTCTCGCTCAGTGTTCCCTCATCTTTGAGCTGCAGCCCTCCTCCTTCCCCTCAGACCTCTCGAAGATAGCGTACCTCATCACGCTGATGTCCGGGAGGGCTCTCGCCTGGGCTTTGGCAGTGTGGGAACAACATTCTGCCGTATGCTTCAGTCTGGAGGAGTTCGTGAATGTGGTGAAGAAGGTTTTCGATTCTCCATTGTCCGGGAGAGAGGCTGCCCGGAAGTTACTCCAGCTTCGGCAAGACTCTCGCAGTGTGGCAGACTATGCGGTGGATTTCCACACGTTGGCAGCTGAGATTGCATGGAACTCGGAATCGCTGTTTGACACGTTCCTGCACGGGTTATCGGAGGAAGTTAAGGACGAGCTAGCAGCCCAGGAACTACCTACGGATCTCGACTCGCTTATCGCCTTGACTATCCGGATCGATGGGCGGCTGCGGGAACTTAGGTCCGATTCCACTCGCCGCCCAAGGATTCCACCTCGCCTCCAAGGCATCCCGGAAGTCCCTGACATCTCTGTCTCCGAGAGAATCCGAGGCTCCCCGAGAGTTTCCGAAGTCTGACGATTCGCCTCTTCCGAGCCGATGCAACTAGGCAGAGCTAGGTTGTCTCCAGCCGAACGTTTACGCAGGCTTAACACTAAGAGTTGTCTGTATTGTGGGACTACTGGTCATTTCGTGTCCTCCTGTCCACTAAAAGACCAGGCTCACCGGTAGGGGCGAGTACTCTGGTGGGCCATACGGATAACTTACTGCTATTTCGAACTGTCTGCATCTGGGTCTTATCCTGAGCCTTGATAACAATGTTACATCTTGAATTTGGCAACGGGTGTCTACGGGCCTTCAACCTATGAAAATCAAATTCCTTTTTCATATCGCGTGCTGTCATGAGTCATTGATGTCTGCCTTAGATGTATATTTAATTGCCCATCACCATGCATACAGTTATGTCTTTCTTAGTAACATCCAAAAAAAAAACATGAATTGCCATTGAACACAGAAGAGAGAATATGGTGGATCATGTTGTTTGTCAGTGAAAGGTACAACATTCACAGTTTAAACAGCCCTTTTTGGGGGCTTGATGAAACATTCATTTATTCATAATTTTGTAAGCCAATGTGCATGTGCATGCGCTTTTATCCGTGTGTGTGTGTGCTTTTATACATATAGTATGTGTGTGTGCGTATAACTTTGTGCATGTCTGCACTGTGTCTAAGTCATAAACAGAGAGCACAAAGGAACATCACACATCCTCACAACACACTCACAGCCACAAGGCAACCAGGTGATAGATGACTACCTTATGAAAATGACTGCTGACCATTAATCGTATAGTCTCATAGTTGCGTCCCAAGTGGCACCCTATACCCATTAGAACTCTGGTCAAAAGTAGTGCACTACATATGGAATAGGGTGCCATTTGTGACACAACTAGTCTCATAGTCTGCTCTTTGTGACTAACTTCTGACCAGGGAATCATTAACAGTCCTATTTTGGCCCCACGTGAAGAGCTACATGTGGCAGTTATTTATTTTATCTGTTTTTCAGGCAACAAAGAGATCTTTATGTCTCTTTCTTCACTGTGAACAGACGGGCTATTAAACAATAAATACAAAGCGGGTAAATAAATCTGTTTTGATGTTCCATGTCCTTATTGACATATAAGAAACTCCTCTCTGCACCTCACTGCCAATAAATCCATGATTGGAATGGGTAATGATGATTGGAGCAGAGACGTCCTGAGGCCTGAGGCCATAGCAGGTTGGCTGGTTGGCTGGAGCTCAGATCCACTCCCATTGTGATGAGACGGATCTAACAGACGGGTTCTTCTCCCCGTTGAGTCTCAGCCTTTCTCTGCCTGGGTCTGCCTGTGTTCCATGTGGTACTGCTGGAAGCGGAACAACAAGCCCACAACACAGCCCAGAACACACACACGCACACACACATGCACGCATCCACACACACACTGCGTCACCGTCACAAATCACACACATTACTCAAACATTAGAGCAACGCTACCCTGCCTCACCAGAAGACACCAGCGCAGAGCTGTCTTTCAGAAGAGATGACATCTCTAGTTCACTGTCTCTCCTCAAACCCCAAAATGAGACTTACAAAATGTCTTTGTCTCAAGTAATATTAGAAGTGAATTAAAAAATCTAAAATCTAAAATGTAAGCCAGTTTCTTATATTCGCCTCTGTTTAAGCTCTTTGTCTGTTAGCTTTAGACTGCAGTGGAGCTCCTGCGTTCATAATACCTGCTGTCCAGGAGAGACACTGTGGTCTCTTTACTGTGACACGGCCTGGGACGAGGAGTGATGAATGAGACACTGTGGAGTCCCACTGCAGGCAGAACAAACCAGATGGGTGGATTAGAGCTGCTCCTTCTCTAATGTTTTATAACTATCTGACCCCAAGGTATCTATCACCTGCCTGTCTTTCTATCTGTCTGACTGTCTGCCTAGCTATCTGCCTGCCTGCCTGCCTGCCTGTTTGGGTAAAGCTGTCCTGCAGCTTGAAGTCTACGCAGCTGTTTTGGGATGCAGCTCAATACTCTCCTAAAGCCAGAGGTCTCAGTCTTTGGACAGGAGATTAATTTAGTTTGGCCAGATTACAACACCTTAGAGGGCACACATGCAGTGACTGTGACCAAAACAAAGGACACAGCAAATTTCTCTGTGTGTGTGTGTGATTGTGTGTGTGTGTGTGTGTGCGTGCATGTGCCTGTGCCTGTGCCTGTGTCTGTGTCTGTGTCTGTGTCTGTGTCTGTGTCTGTGCCTGTGTCTGTGTCTGTGTCTGTGCCTGTGCCTGTGTCTGTGTCTGTGTCTGTGTCTGTGCAGGGCCGGATTAATGCAGGTGCTTACCGGGGCCCAAGAGGTAGCAAAAAAAAGAATAATTTGAAAACATACAGTATATATTATATAGAGAGTATATATTTTTACTGCAACTGCCTACCACAGGAAGACTCAGAAGCCCGCTCTCAATGAGTGTAGACAGCCTGTAGACAGTGTAGAAAGATGGGGGAGGAGAGGAAGTAGGGGGTACACATGGGTAACTGAGGGGCCCTGCCTTGATTGGGTAACTGATTAATTAATAAATAAATAAAATAAAAAATGCGCAATAAATACATGTGACTGGTTAATTGTGTGAGTCAGGGGCTGGGCCCAAGCCTGTACGTGGCCCAAGAGGCATTTTTTGTATTTTTATTATATATATTTTTTATCCAACCACAGGAGCCCACTCTCAATGTTCAAAATACACCATAGAGCAACATTTAACCACAGAGGATCAATAGTAAAAAAAAAAAAAAAAAAAGTGGATTAAGTTTTATCACAAACACATACAGGTACCTGCCAAAATAAAGGAAACACCAACATAAAAGGGTGCTACGCCACCACGAGCTACCAGAACAGCGTCAGTGCGCTTTGGCATAGATTCTTCAAGTGAACCTAAACCATGCCAGGAAAATGCACCCTACACCATAACCTATACTTTGTATCCCTCATTTACTCAAGTGTTTCCTTTATTTTGGCAAATACCGGCATGCCTACAGTCAGGAAGGCCGCAGTTTGGGCAGCAAGTGCGCCAAATGTACAGCTTGTTGCATCGTGGCCATAGACTTATAATCCATAGAAGGGTTTTGGAACCTCTTACCCTGGCAATTTGACTGTTAAACTCATGGGTACTCTAGCAATGGCTGCCAGTCCTGATTTGAATGGGAACTGCCATCTATGGATTATATTTCTATGGTTGGTTGTGGCTGTAGGTTTTCCTTTTGCAGATTTCAAAATACAATCGCGGGAAAAATGTACAGTTCGGAAAGCAAATGCCTACTACTGAAAAGAGAAGACTAATCTGTCTGTAGAACCAATAGGAAAAAAAATCTCAACAGCTCCCAAGTTTTAGGAAGCAGAAGCACTGTTTTTCAAAGTAGCTCATCTTGAAATAGGCTATTGCCATGACGACGAGCGTATCGGTCATAACCGTGAGTAGCCTATGGATTCATTTTCATCATTAGGTGAGTCAGTGGTGTGCCACTGGAAATTTTGTTTAGTAGCTTACTGTAGCCTATAACTTTTTTCCTCATCAATCCAGACACAATACCCCATAGTGACAAAGTGAAAACATCTTTTAAATTTTTTTTGCACATTTATAAAAAAATCTAATAAAGAAATACCTTATTTACATAAGTATTTAGACCCTTTTCTATGAGACTCGAAATTGAGCACAGGTGCATCCTGTTTCCATTGATCATCCTTGAGATGTTTCTACAACTTGATTGGACATGATTTGGAAAGTTACACACTTGTCTATATAAGGTCAGACAGTTTACAGTACATGTTAGAGAAAAAATCAAGCCATGAGGTCGAAGAAATTGTCCTTAGAGCTCCGAGATAGGATTGTGTCGAGGCACAGATCTGGGGAAGGGTAGCAATTTTTTTTCAAGAACACAGTGGCCTCCATCATTCTTAAATGGAAGAAGTTTGGAACCGCCAAGACTCTTCCTAGAGCTGGCTGCCCGGCCAAATTGAGCAATTGGGGGAGAAGGGCCTTGGTCAGGGAGGTGAGCAAGAACCCGATGGTCACTCTGACAAAGCTCCAGAGTTCCTCTGTGGAGATAGGAGAACCTTCCAAAAGGACAACCATCTCTGCAGCACTCCACCAATCAGGCATTTATGGTAGAGTGGCCAGACGGAAGCCACTTCACTGTAAAAGGCACGACTGTCCGCTTGGAGTTTGCCAAAAGGCACCTAAAGGACTCTCAGACCATGAGAAACAAGATTCTCTGGTCTGATGAAACCAAGATTGAACACTTTGGCCTGAATGCCAAGCTTCACGTCTGGAGGAAACCTGGCACCATCCCTACGGTGAAGCATGGTGGTGGCAGCATCATGCTGTGGGGATGTTTTTCAGCAGCAGAGACTAGTCAGGATCGATGGGAAGAAGAACGGCGCAAAGTACAGAGAGATCCTTGATGAAAACCTTCCAACAGGACAACGACCCTAAGCACACAGCCAAGACAATGCAGGAGTGGGTTCGGGACAAGTCTCTGAATGTCATTAAGTGGCCCAGCCAGAGCCCGGACTTGAACCCGATCGAACATCTCTGGAGAGACCTGAAAATAGCTGTGCAGCGTCACTCCCCATCCAACCTGACAGAGCTTGAGAGGATTTGCAGAGAAGAATGGGAGAAATTCCCCAAATACATGTATGCCAAGCTTGTAGCGTCATACCCAAGAAGACTCGAGGCTGTAATCGCTGTCAAAGGTGCTTCAACAAAGTACTGAGTAAAGGGTCTGAATACTTATGTAAATAAAATCATTCTAAAAACCTGTTTTTGCTTTGTCATTATGGGGTATTGTGTGTTGATGAGGGAAAAAAATGAATTGAATCCAGTTTAGAATAAGGTTGTAATGTAACAAAATGTGGAAAAAGTCAAGGGGTCTGAGTACTTTCCGAATACATTGTATATATAGGGGGGGAGGGGGCTATAAAAAAAAACTAGAAAGCCCAGGGGCCTATGATTTCTCAATCCGGCCCTGTGCCTGTGTACGTGTTTGTGTGTGTGTGTGTGTGTTCGCACGTGTGTACAAGCATACATATTTAGTGCAGTAATATGTACAGTAGAATGATGATTGATAAGGCACAGATTTGTTTCAGTAAACACAATTTTATTAGATATAACATATAAATAGAACCACAGCAGAAAACATATGGTAGATTAATCTGATAGATATTGTATTGTCCTAGCTAATGCAGAGTAAACAATTAAGGTGATTTGAGGTCCATATGTCACTTTTAAACTGGAATTATTCAGTTAGTTTAATGGTAAGGTTGGTGTGAGGTGTGACCCAGGTGCGGTGCAGAATATACAGTAGGCAGTAGGCAGAGATGGTGAAACAAGGATATTTACTGGTGGTCCCAAAGCCAAAATACAAAATAACTGACTTATCCCGATAAAAGAAAGTCGAAGCAAATAAATCTCCAAAAACCGTCTGACAGCCAAAATACTACCTACGACTGAAACAAATAAAGAAACAGGGAGAACACTTCTCAAGTACCTGTACATAGGTCTCCGATCAGACACCGAAGTGGAACACAGGGAAGTGAGGGCATAAATACACAGGTGAACAGGTAGACACAGGTGACAACAGTAGGATACTGATTAGTCCAGACTGTGAGTGAGGGGGTGCCTAAGGTTGTCGGAGGATGACACCTAGTGGGTTGCTCCGGAACTGCGACCCCCTCCTGTAACAGTTTAAAGTGTAGCTCCTTGTGACTAGAGCTGGTTTCATTTCATGTTTGTGATTATTTGTGTACCTGCAACAGCTCTTCTTATGTCATTATGTGCAAGTGTTTATGACAGAATTAAAATATGGCATAAGATACAGATATAGCCTGAAGATCCATCAAGCCATCCAGAAATTACGCCATCCATTCGTCCGTCCATCCACCCATCTTTACAAATGTACATACACTCAGTGGCCAGTTTGTTAGCTACACACATCTAGTACTGGGTCAGACACCCCTTTGCCTCCAAAACAGCCTGAATTATTTGGGGCATGGATTCTACAAGGTGTGGCATTCAAATGTTGCTCAATTGGTATCAAGGGACCTAATGTGTGCCAGAAAAACATTCCCCACACCATTACACCACCGCCAGCAGCCTGTACCGTTGACACAAGGCAGGATGGGGCCATGGATTCATGCTGCTTACGCCAAATCCTGACTCTGCAATCAGTCTGACACAACAGGAACCAGGATTCTTCGGGCCAAACAAATGTTTTTCCACTCCTCAATTGTCCAGTGTTGGTGATTGCGTGCCCACTGAAGCCGCTTCTTCTTGTTTTTAGCTGATAGGCAAAGGGGGGGGTCTGACCCGGTACTATATGTGTGTACCTAATAACTGAGTGTATATTGCTCATTACTAAGCTTTAACCCCACATTTATTTAATTTGTCACGCATAATATCCGAGGGCTAGAATGCCTAGGACCTCACTCGTTACTATGCGCATGAAAGTATCAGGAAGGATTGAGGATTTTTACCCATTCATTAACCAACGCTTGCTGCCATTAGCCAAACTGTAATAATCCCTAGTGAAATTACAGTTAACTGGCACACACCATATGGTGCCCGACCCTCAAAACCTCCCGTGCTTAATTAATTGTAAATGTGTCCTTTTGCCTTGGGCACCAAATGCATTTTGGGTAATGAGATAATATAATAATACCATGAGCCGTTTTTAATGTGACCGAAAGTCCCTCACACATATGTGCTGAATTTGTTAATGATATAATACGGCTAATGATGGATGAAACTAATTATTGGAATGTTATGGGTATATTTCTATTGGAATGAGTCGTATGGCTCAATAATGGGTGTTACATTTTTCTGTTTTAACTAGTTGTCATATTTCAAATCCAATGCCAATGCCACGTATGTTTATGCAGTGTCTACCCACACACACACGTTCTGAATCCAGGAAACATCTACCTGTGAGTGGAATGTAACTAGTCATCCCCTTTTTCTTATGAGACAGAGTATCAAAGATACTGTATGCTACGATTTAAACTCTGCAATGTGGGTTTAACTGAAATGACCCCTAGCTACAGCAGATCATTCAGAATATCCAAGTATAACAAGAAGAACCCGATTGTAGCAGAGCTATTCAATGTCTATTTGAATCCTTGGTGCCTTTGGAATCTCCATGGCACAGTGTGAACTACCTGAAAGGGTTTTCAAGTGCAAATAGACATTACAAAACACTCTCAATATGTGTGAGTCTCACTATCATTGCTCTGTATTTGATCAAGTAAAAATTGGGTTGACTCCCTTCTATCTGACATGAAGTGACAAAGAAATGGATTGAGGGAGGAGAATATTTCATGTATCTGAGATAGACTGTGCTTGTGGGAAAGAATAAGAGATACAGACTAGAATCTAGGCGTTTACATCAAAGAAAATGTTTATTTTACATTTTCCGATCTCTGTCATTTCACTCGTGCCATCTACACCGGCGATATTTTTAGTTCAATCTAAACAGCTTTGTTCATCCACTTTGATTTGGAAAGAAAAATCCACTGATAATTGAAAATGTATAAGTGGTCATCTTCATTGGCTGCTAAAGGCTTGAGACATTGCGATTTTGCGATACTGTCGTCAGGGGCTCCTGTAGATTTCAATCAAATAAAATGTTATTTGAATATCTCAATAAACTTTGCAATAATATAGATGCTATTATGGAAAATAAAAGTTAGCACCAATCACAGTGGAATCCTAGAAGTCACGCTAAGATGGTGTCCATATTAGGACAGCAACAACTTCCAAGGACATGTGATGCTGTCCTAATATGACCACCGTACGCATAAACGCCCATACCAGTAGAAATCCACTTTTTCGAGCTGAAAGATGATGGCCAGAACTTACCCATGATGTTGCACGATAAGTCATCATTTTAATCAAAGTATGATATATTTAGGCTTGAAGTGACAAATCCAAACTGGCCACTTCATGCAAATCCATGTGAATGCAGTGTATTTTCCTATGATATGACATACAAATTATTTTCAGCCTACATTTTGTTTCAGGGCTGGGTATTATTTGAATGTTACCACCCACCAGCATGACATTGTTTATTAATCAGAAGCAGTTGCAAAGTTATTACTCTTAGACTGAGATGAGCCAAACAGGCTTGTGTCCATTTGGCTGCCTGAGCCATGAGGCAAATTAAAATAGTGGGTGCAAAGTTAGGTTTTTGCACATCTACTTTTTTTTACCAGAAAATTATCCATTGGATAATTAGTAAATGTTCACTTATCTTTAAACTAGTCTGTATTATTATAATTGTTTTTTTATATATGATCATTTTATAAATGGTATAATTGCTTGATATGATAGCATTTTGCAAACCCGCTCCCCCCGTCGCCCCAAGATGAATGGTTTTGACCACTAAAGTTTTGCTTCACTACATGCTCCACTGCTTTGATTTGTGTAACATTAGGGTGTATCTAGATAATGAAAAGGCACCCGCAAAAGAAAATTCAAGGAACTTACTATGTCATTTGCGGCATGCATGATCATGAGCAAAGTCATTGTAGCCTATCATTCCACTTCCCCTGTGAGAACCATGAGCATGGGCTGACTTGGCTTTGCTGTACCGCAGCCGAAGCCTGCCAGCAGCCTACCTACCAAAGGTTGCACCGTGTCCATTACAATTTAGAAAAACGCAGCTATTTTTCAATAGTTATCTATATTACCGGAGCTTCATCTTATTCTTTCTAACTATTTCTATGGCAATTTCTACTAAGCTATATGGAATTGTTTTAAGAAGGTCATACCAAGGATTATTTTGCAATTTGATTTCTAATTTGAAGAACCCTTGAAGTATGAACAAATTTTTTTTTGTAAAATTGCATTTGGCCTTACTGCTATTAGCCCATACAAATGCACGGAATAACAGATTCACTACATGGAACAACAGATAGTCCCAAAAAATAAATCAAAAGGAAGTTTGTTCTGAAGTGTCTGTCCTATATCTTAGAGAACAAAAATATAAAGGCAACATATAAAGTGTTGGTCCCATGTTTCTTGAGCTGAAATAAAAGATCCCAAAAATGTTCCATACGCACAAAAAGCTTATTTCTCTAAAATGTTGTGCCTTCTCTAAAAATATAAAACCCTTTTGTGGGGAAAAACTCATTCTGATTGGCTGTGCCTGGCTCCACAGTGGGTGGGCTTGGTCCCAAGTGGGTGGGCCTATGCCCCCTAGGCACACCCATGTCTGCGCCCCTGCCCAGTCATGTGAAATCCATAGATTATCGCCTAATTTATTTATTTAATTTGACTGATTTCCTTATATGAACTGTAACTCAGTAAAATCATTGAACTTGTTGCATTTTGCACTTATATTTTTGTTCAGCATTCAAAGAACCTTTAAGTTTGAGAAAGGTTATTTATAAAAACCATTCTCCATAAAGGTTCTATAAAGAACCATAAAAAGGGTTCTATATAGCCCTTAAAATGGTTGTAACCATAGCGGAACCCTTTAATGGTGCTATACAAAACCTTTTTTTAATGGTTCTTTATAGAACCTTAGGAAAGGGGTCTTTTATAGCACCATACACATTCATTTAGAACCTTATTAGCATGGTTCCTTGTAAATCCTTCAAAAGAGGTTATATATAGCATTAAAAAGGGTTCCACTATGGTTACAAGCCAAATAACCCTTATTTAGCACTATTCAGAACCATTTTGTGTGTGCAGTGACCGCAGCTCTCGACTGCTTACTGCCAGTAAGAGCAGTCAACTGCCAACAGTCTGTCAGTTTCTGTGGATCCACGGTATCTTGACTGCTTTCCAAATACATCTGTGAAAATAGTTGGACTTCCTTATCCCAGTGGCTCGTTCCCAAGGAAATCCATCATTCACGTTATTGTACTAAGATTTACTTAGGATCTCTTGTGGCAATTTAGCAATTTTCTCTTGACTCAAGGCCTCTTATGCAGCTGATTTAATGTTTTATAACAATTGCTTCATAGAAATATATGATTTATGTTAATATGATATCTCAAGACACATAAAGTTGCACTCTCTAGTTAGAGTGAGTTCTTACAATAACCTCTACACTTATGAATCACTTGTGACCTGACTTGTGATATACAATATACACTACCATTCAAAAGTTTGGGGTCACTTAGAAATGTCCTTGTTTTCGAAAGAAAAGCAATTTTTTTATCCATTAAAATAACATCAGATTGATCAGAAAAACAGTGTAGACATTGATAATGTTGTAAATGGCTATTGTAGATGGAAACAGTGAAGAGGCGACTCCGGGATGCTGACCTAGGCAGAGTTGCAAAGAAAAAGCCATATCTCAGACTGGCCAATAAAAATAAAAGATTAAGATGGGCAAAAGAACACAGACACTGGACCTTTTCTTTGCAGCTCTGCCTAGGTCAGCATCCCGGAGTCACCTCTTCACTGTTGACGTTGAGACTGGTGTTTTGCGGGTACTATTTAATGAAGCTGCCAGTTGAGGACCTGTGAGGTGTCTGTTTCTCAAACTAGACACTCAAATGTATTTGTCCTCTTGCCCAGTTTGCGCTGTTCTGTGAAGGGAGTAGTACACAGCGTTGTATGAGATCTTCAGTTTCTTGGCAATTTCTCGCATGGAATAGCCTTCATTTCTCAGAACAAGAATAGACTGACGAGTTTCAGAAGAAAGTTATTTGTTTCTGGCCATTTTGAGCCTGTAATCGAACCCACAATTGCTGATGCTCCAGATCCTCAACTAGTCTCAAGAAGGCCAGTTATATTGCTTCTTTAATCAGCATAACAGTTTTCAGCTGTGCTAACATAATTGCAAAAGGGTTTTGCTAATGATCAATTAGCCTTTTAAAATGATAAACTTGGATTAGCAAACACAACGTGCCATTGGAACACAGGACTGACGGTTGCTGATAATGGGCCTCTGTACGCCTATGTAGATATGACATATAAAATCAGCCGTTTCCAGCTACAATAGCCATTTACAACATTAACAATGTCTACACAGTATCTCTGATCAATTTGATGTTATTTTAATGGACAAAAAAATTGCTTTTCTTTCAAAAACAAGGACATTTCTAAGTGACCCCAAACTTTGGAACGGTAGTGTACATATTTCCCCAATTACCTCGACTAACCGGTTGACTCAGTACCGGTACCCCCTGTATATAGCCTCGCTATTGTTATTTTTACTGCTGCTCTTTAATAATTTGTTACTTTTATTTCGTATTATTTTATATTGTATTTGTTTTGGTATTCTTTCTTAAAACTGCATTGTTGGTTAAGGGCTTGTAAGTAAGCATTTCACTGTAAGGTCTACACCTGTTGTATTCGGCGCATGTGACAAATAAAAATTTGATTTGATTTAAACTACTGTACTGTACTGAACTCTACTCTAATGTTCTGTTCTGTGCTATACTGTACTCTACTGTACTCTACTGAGCTCTAGTGTGCTGTACTTTGGTGTCCAAACTTGTGAAAGATGTTTATGATTGGTTCAGATTTGGTCTGGTCCGGACCAACCAAATGTGTTCTTGTTTGTGGTCAGAGCTCATTAAATAATAGCCAGTGTGTAGAATAATACCCAAATATACAAAGGAGGATACTGCATATTTCTACCTTTGTGTACCTATTTAGGATACATCACCATGAAGAGAATGGCATTTATATCCATAATTATGCATTTCTGTGTAGTACAGATCAGGGACCCTTTATGAAATTATGTTACCGCAATTCCGTTACCGGGTGTGAATCCACTTCACTTACTGTAGTTCAATAACCAAAATATATTTTTTCAAAGTCAATGTGTCATGTCGTAGCTGACACCCCATTCTTTCTGCAGACATATTTTAGTCTTAATTCGGAGCAGATATTTAACAGAGTTTTCAGAAAATGTGGAAACATAAAAAACAGAGGGATATTTTACCGAAATTCTGTTACCTGAACTTTGCATCTGCACAGTTGTAAAATGTTCAGTGTAAATTATTATAGGTAGTCCTGGTGCAGAGTTGTATGGTTTGTTAAACTTTGAAATCAATGGTTTTTGTTTGGCATACATTTAAAATGAAAAATCAGAGTCTCGTACTGCTGAATTGCCCTTTTCAGACATAGCATGGGACCAGCATTTTAATATTACAAGCACAACCTGTCTGTGCCCTTGGGGCCAATCATACAATGCGGTAGACACAAAATGTAGAATATATTTTACATAATTTGCTTTGAGTGAATTAACATTATTTGCCTCAAACAAGTTGTTAGATAGGCATTTTGCTGGGTTTAAGTTTGATATAATACATTTCCATTTTGTACATTTCATTTTATAATGGAACTGTTTTTTTAAAACTACTATATATGCCATGTTGGGCATTTAAACGGCTTCTCTTGTATCTAAACTTCCCTCACACAGCTATATAAAGTTTTTGAGTATCATAAACTTCGATTTGGTGTAGTGCTTTTCACAGCCCAAAGTGATTGGATGCTAATGATGCAGATTGCGACATTATTAGCCTGTGTTATGCTGCTAATCTTGGCTGGGCCAGAGGGACTAGTGCCTTACGGGTATCACTGGGTCATTTGTTTTCTCCTTGATCTGCTGACAGATGGTAAAAATAGGTACGAGCATCACCATCATCATCATCCCCATCATCATCCTCACCATCATCATCATTCCCATCATCATCCTCACCATCATCCCTATCATCACCATCACCATTATCCCCATCATCATCATCATCATCATCATCATCCTCACCATCATCATCCCCATCATCCTCACCATCATCAACCCCATCATCATCATCACCATCATCATCCTCACCATCATCATCCCATCATCATCATCATCACCATTATCATCCTTACCATCATCATCTCCATCATCATCATCATCATCACTATCATCACCGTCATTATGCAGCAACAGCAGCAGCAGCCTCCTTTCCTCCAGAGGCTTAAGAGTTAAAGCCGAGAGAGAGAAACTCTGCTAATCTCTTGACTGAAACACTTCCAGGACGTCCTGTTTAATAGGCATGTTGTCCCAGTACCCTAGCTGCCTGGCTGGCATACAGAGAGAGGGGACCAGGAGAGGAGTGGGCACAGGGCAGGGCTTTGACAGCCAAGAGACAGCCTTTGTCTTGTTCATTTGTGTGATGGTGCCAGAGTAACGGAGATGGTTAGGTGACTTGCCTTAGCTTCCCGAATGCCCAGACTTTAGCTCAGCTGGCTTAGACAGTCTTGTGGTGAGCAGGATACCTATCTTTGAACTCAGTATGTCACACCAGCACTACAGCATGGCAGAAGGTAGACCAAGCTCGGGCAGGGCACAGCCTTAGTCTTGTTAATTTGGGTGATGGCCATAGCACAGTGTGCCACAGAACAGATCAGGACATGGCTTACTGTAGAGTTGCCCTAATCCGTACCATATGACAATAGGAACCATACATAGTTAAATATATATTTAGGCCACAACTCATTCATAAGCAGATGGAATGCAGATAAGAGCATTCCAGATAAGGGTTTTCATTCAGAATATTTACGCTGTGTCAGAGGACCTCATTCAGAATGTTTACACTGTACCGAAGGCCTTAACCACAGAGAGAGTGACAAAGGGGAATTTCAAATCACCTTCAACTTCTAAGATCTCAAACCCAGCTTTCCAAACCCAGTTTATCAACTGTATAGTTCTGGTTGTAGTGTTAAAAGGTGTGCCATTTCTGACAGTGGTGGTGGCAAGATGAGATACCGTATGTGGCTGAATTAACTGGTGCAGAACTCTGTCTTACTGGCTCCAGGTTTACTGGATGAGATGGGGAGAGCTCGGACTCAGTGAGAGAGAACTGATAGATAACAGGTCCTCTGTTAGTGCTGATCGATGCAACACTCACAATCAGGCTTTAAGAGGCCATTTGGCACTGACCTTGGATCAGTGCCTTATTTATCCTTCCTTCCTCTCAGAGTGTTATAAGGACAGTTCAGAGCCATAACCCCATTGTGTTAGAAGGACAGTTAATAGAAGAGCCATAACCCATTTTACATTTTAGTCATTTAGCAGACGCTCTTATCCAGAGCGATTTACAGGAGCAATTAGGATTAAGTGCCTTGCTCAAGGGCACATCGACAGATTTTTCACCTAGTCGGCTCGGGGATTAGATCCAGCGACCTTTCGATTACTGGCACAACGCTCTTAACCACTAAGCTACCTGCCGCCCCTCAGTGTATTAGAAGGACAGTTCAGAGCCATAACCCCTCAGTGTATTAGATTAGAAGGACAGTTCAGATCCCTAACCCTCAGTGTATTAGAAGGACAGTTCAGTCCTTCAGGTCCTTACTAAGCAGTGAACTGCCGACTGCCCTTATTTCCTCTCTGGGCCATTCTCTCCCAGGTTTGCCGCAACCTTCCCACAACCATTAATAACGCACTCTTTCAGATCCCGAGATGGCCACCAGTCAGTTATAAATCATAGGTGAGGATGTGTGGGCTTCAATGGAACCTTTGTTCTGCTCCTAATGGAACAAAGATCAATGGCGACTTCCAAATCTGGGCGTTGATGTTCCCTTTTTCTGCACCGTTAAACTGCTTTGATGCAGTCAGCAAATTGCTTTGGTCAAGATTGATGTAGTGTTGTGGTGTGTGTGTGTCGGTGTGTGTGTGTGTGTTGGCAATGTAGTGAAAAATGCAGTTGTTTAAATTGGCAAACCGCTGAACGCTGAGTCACCTTCTCGTCTCCAGAAGTCCATACCCTGATTTAATTGGGGGTTATCATACCACTGTGCAGTGAGGGATCTGTAGTGCATCAAGTTACTTTACAATCAGGCTATGTTACTAAATCTCTCTCTCTCTCACACACACACACACACACACACACACACACACACACACACACACACACACACACACACACACACACACACACAGTAACATTCCTAATAGCCTCTCCTGTACATCCATGAAACGGAAATGAATTGCTTACCTATCCTGTAGGAGCTGCATTCTGCTTGCCTGTCAAATTTCACACCCAACTGTGCCTTTGAATGATGTGAAAGATTAAAGTGTTCTATCTCACCACTTCCTACTGTGACTTCACAGTCTATGGTCAGTGAGCTCATGCTTGAGGAACTTACGGGTAACAGTCCAAGCGTACGATTATCTTGAAAGAAAGACTACATCTATGAAGGCTCCCACTGCAGTGTGTTGACTGCATTTATGCTAACATAGTGGCTATGTGCATTGTGCTGTACAGACATTCTCACCAGAATGTCACATTCCTTTGTGCTGAAATAGGCACCCATCTCATGCCTTGTGGGAGTGTGGAATATAGGCTTCTGACCAAACCGATTGCTACTGCATCAAGTTCCTTATACTATTGCCAGACAACCATGTTACAACCAGGTAAAGATCTTAGACCAGGTTTAAGGACTTTTTATGTCGTTTTCTTTTTCATACCTCGAAAAAACGTCCTCTTTACATCCATTTCACAACCTGACCGTGACGTCACAAAAGACTTCATTTAGCCTGATGTCAGGCAACCAGTTTTGCCCGCTGGGAAGTAAGTGTAATGTAAAGTACAATAGGCTCATGAGTAGCATTACTTAGAATAAATGGATATAATGAGGTTTTTCACTCCAGGGAGCATATTGGAAGTAATTTTAAATTGAAGCAATTCAGCATGTGATCGCATAACACTCAATATTAAACCTCATAATACATTAAGGAATTGAACGTTTTGTTTCCCGAAACGCTATATCCACACATTTTTCACTAGCAATGATTGATTATGGGTACCTTCGTGTGAGTATAAAATATTACTGTTCTCAGATTTTTCATTCATAGATTTTAGATATGTATTATTATAATGTTTTGCAAAACGCTATATATCCATTATTTAGCTGGAATGGAATGTTTGACTGCTGTATATTTTCAGTGTGATATATTGTTGTCTCACCTAGCTATCTTAGGATCAATGCACTAACTTAAAGTCTCTCTGAATAACAGCATCTGCTAATTAGATACAGATCTCATATTACTGTATAGAATGTTTTTTTTTTATGATGTCACAAATCTACACACAATACCCCATAATGACGAAGCAAAAAAATATCACATTTACACAAGTATTCAGACCCTTTACTCAATACTTTGTTGAAGCACCTTTGGCAGCGATTACAGCCTCGAATCTTCTTGGGTATGACACTACAAGCTTGGCACACCTGTATCAGCGGAGTTTCTCCCATTCTTCTCTGCAGATCCTCTCAAGCTCTGTCAGGTTGGATGGGGAGCATCGCTGCACAGCTATTTTCAGGTCTCTCCAGAGATGTTCGTTCAGGTTCAAGTCCGGGCTCTGACTGGGCCACACTCAAGGACATTCAGAGACTTGTCATGAAGCCACTCCTACGTTGTCTTGGCTGTGTGCTTAGGGTCGTTGTCCTGTTGGAAGGTGAACCTTTGCCCCAGTCTGAGGTCCTGAGTGCTCTGGAGCAGGTTTTCATCACGGATCTCTCTGTACTTTGCTCTGTTCATATTTGTCTAAATCCTGACTAGTCTCACAGTCCCTGCCGCTGAAAAACATCCCCACAGCATGATGCTGCCACCACCATTCTTCACCGTTTGGATGGTGGCAGGTTTCCTCCAGACGTGACGCTTGGCATTCAGGCCAAAGAGTTCAATCTTGGTTTCATCAGACCAGATAATCTTGTTTCTCATGGTCTGAGAGTCTTGAGGTGCCTTTTGGCAAACTCCAAGCAGGCTGTCATGTGCCTTTTACTGAGGAGAGGCTTCCATCTGGCCTGTCTACCATAAAGGCCTCATTGGTGGAATGCTGCAGAATTATTTTTGTAACCTTCCCCAGATCTGTGCCTCGACACAATCCTGTCTCGGAGCTCTAAGGAAAATTCCTTTGACCTCATGGCTTGGTTTTTGCTCTGACACACACTGTCAACTGTGGGACCTTATATAGACAGGTGTGTGCCTTTTCAAATCATGTCCAATCTATTGACTTTACCATAGGTGGACTGCAATCAAGTTGTAGAAACAGCTCAAGGATAATCAATGGAAACAGGATGCACCTAAGATCAATTTCGAGTCTCATAGCAAAGGGTCTGAATACTTATGTAAATAAGGTATTTCCGTTTTTTATGTTTAATACATTTGCAAACATTTCTAAAAACATGTTTTCGCTTTGTCATTATGGGGTATTGTGTGTAGATTGCTCAGGATTATAATTTGTTTAATCCATTTTAGAATAAGGCTGTAACATAACAAAATGTGGAAAAAGTCAAGGCTTCTGAATACTTTCAGAAGGCACTGTATGTCATGCAAAGAGCAGGTGTTCATAATGCTTTGTACATTCAGTGTATAACGTTATGCAAAAAAACTACATGATTATCTGTTTCTCTGAAATGAAACCATCAAGTAATAGATTTCAAACCAAATACAGTACATCTCTGTCGTTGAACAACCCCATGCCATGATTAGATAGTGAAAAAACACACCGATCTGTTTAATAAATTCTTTAAACAATAGAAGTTCATTTACTAACATTTTTAAAAATGGATACATAGCATTTTGGAATGTAGTCAATTATCATCGAAATAATTTATATGATTACAGTTATCAGGGCATAATCTTTAGATGCCTCTCATCAGCTCTGAAATAGCATATCAAAGTTTGCTTATACAGTGGGGAAAAAAAGTATTTAGTCAGCCACCAATTGTGCAAGTTCTCCCACTTAAAAAGATGAGAGAGGCCTGTAATTTTCATCATAGGTACACGTAAACTATGACAGACAAATTTAGAAAAAAAAATCCAGAAAATCACATTGTAGGATTTTTTAATGAATTTATTTGCAAATTATGGTGGAAAATAAGTATTTGGTCACCTACAAACAAGCAAGATTTCTGGCTCTCACAGACCTGTAACTTCTTCTTTAAGAGGCTCCTCTGTCCTCCACTCGTTACCTGTATTAATGGCACCTGTTTGAACTTGTTATCAGTATAAAAGACACCTGTCCACAACCTCAAACAGTCACACTCCAAACTCCACTATGGCCAAGAACAAAGAGCTGTCAAAGGACACCAGAAACAAAATTGTAGACCTGCACCAGGCTGGGAAGACTGAATCTGCAATAGGTAAGCAGCTTGGTTTGAAGAAATCAACTGTGGGAGCAATTATTAGGAAATGGAAGACATACAAGACCACTGATAATCTCCCTTGATCTGGGGCTCCACGCAAGATCTGACCCCGTGGGGTCAAAATGATCACAAGAACGGTGAGAAAAAATCCCAGAACCACACGGGGGGACCTAGTGAATGACCTGCAGAGAGCTGGGACCAAAGTAACAAAGCCTACCATCAGTAACACACTACGCTGCCAGGGACTCAAATCCTGCAGTCCCAGACGTGTCCCCCTGCTTAAGCCAGTACATGTCCAGGCCCGTCTGAAGTTTGCTAGAGTGCATTTGGATGATCCAGAAGAGGATTGGGAGAATGTCATATGGTCAGATGAAACCAAAATATAACTTTTTTGGTAAAAACTCAACTCGTCGTGTTTGGAGGACAAAGAATGCTGAGTTGCATCCAAAATACACCATACCTACTGTGAAGCATGGGGGTAGAAACGGCATGTTTTGGGGCTGTTTTTCTGCAAAGGGACCAGGACGACTGATCCGTGTAAAGGAAAGAATGAATGGGGCCATGTATCGTGAGATTTTGAGTGAAAACCTCCTTCCATCAGCAAGGGCATTGAAGATGAAACGTGGCTGGGTCTTTCAGCATGACAATTATCCCAAACACACCACCCGGGCAACGAAGGAGTGGCTTCGTAAGAAGCATTTCAAGGTCCTGGAGTGGCCTAGCCAGTCTCCAGATCTCAACCCCATAGAAAATCTTTGGATGGAGTTGAAAGTCCGTGTTGCCCAGTGACAGCCCCAAAACATCACTGCTCTAGAGGAGATCTGCATGGAGGAATGGGCCAAAATACCAGCAACAGTGTGTGAAAACCTTGTGAAGACTTACAGAAAACGTTTGACCTGTGTCATTGCCAACAAAAGGTATATAACAAAGTATTGAGAAACTTTTCTTATTGACCAAATACTTATTTTCCACCATAATTTGCAAATAAATTAATAAAAAATCCTACAATGTGATTTTCTGGATTTTTTTTTCTCATTTTGTCTGTCATAGTTGACGTGTACCTATGATGAAAATTACAGGCCTCTCTCATCTTTTTAAGTGGGAGAACTTGCACAATTGGTGGCTGACTAAATACTTTTTTCCCCCACTGTAGTTCTTAAGAAGTTTCTTTGAAAATCCTTAAGTATAGATAATGATTAATAAAGACTGGCTGAATAGCAGATGAATTCTCAACGAGTGAGTTAAAGACATGACCTGACACAGTGTTGAAAATTGATTGAAATTGGTCATGTTAAGTAGGGCACACTGTAGCAAAATGCTCAGCTGGTTTTCTTTCCGTTTGGTGCCTAAATGAACAGGACTCCTGAGAGCAGATGTCTTAATTGAGTTCAATGTAGTGTGTTGTTCATACAGCAGGTTGAAGCAGGTACATTGCAGTATAATTGGTGTAAAACCATTCATGGTACTGCAGTAGCTTTATGACAGCTTGTTGATGAACGCTGAGGATTACTCCTTCGCCTTGAGGTACTTGTGATACATAATGACCTTCCAAAGCTCAAGTTTAGGATAGAAAGTTCTGGAATACGGTGTCCATATTAGGACAGAGGTTCAGTAAGATCAGTTCCCTCCTGCCTCTAAAGTTGCTGTCTAACACTAGAAGCACAGAGGCAGTCATTTTGCCCCCCTCCGTCCTGGACCTTACCTAAATAAGTCTATTTAACACACGTATGTTGTTCGAATTTCAATATCACAAACATAATTTGTTTTATAAGCCGTTTCAAGAGGACATGTCATGTCACAGAGGCAGGGAAATTGTGTGTCAAAACACATTTTTTCATTTTCTTTTTTACAGTCACATGCAGACATTTTGATTTCTATATACTGTCAAAAAGAGCAGATTCTGAGGTTTCCAAAAAAGTACAAAAACATTTTAAGAGATTTCTATTTCAAAATATCCCTTTTTCCAAGAATAACTGCTGTTCCATGCGCTCCACAGGTGAGCACGTGGCAGCAAATAGCTACACTAACATAAACTAATGAAAATGCTATTGGTTTTTTGAAATATATATTTTTCTAATGTTAGATAAGACATTCATAAACACAACCAAAGGATTATTTGAAGTGACTTCAGTAACCCAGGCAGAGTGATATATGAGTCATCTGCTGTCACCTAGCTAGCTAAAATAACCAGAACAGACAGGCAGCTTGGCAGTAAGTAGAACAACTCCATAAAACATGGCCACCGTTTCACCCTTTGATCTCAATTTGGATCAGATGAAACCCTGTCTCTGGATTATCCCTGAGAGTGGTGGCATTTGGTTTCATTTCCATACACTGTTCGCATGGCTAGTCAAGCAGTTAGCTGTGGTCGTCTCCCATGGATTGTCTTCAAAGCTAATGTCATGATCCAAACAACTGTCAGCATATAGATTCTCATGACAGAGATTGTTATTGCCTAGCCTGGTCCTGTACTGTATGTGCTGTTACCAACTCTTCAATCATTTTCATGTGTAAGAGGAGTTGGCTGCAGCACAGTAGTTGGCTACAGCACAGTAGTTGGCTACAGCACAGTAGTTGGCTACAGCACAATAGTTGGCTACAGCACAATAGTTGGCTACAGCACAGTCGTTGGCTACAGCACATACAGTAGTTTGCTACAGCACAGTAGTTGGCTACAGCACATACAGTAGTTGGCTACAGCACATACAGGAAGTGGCACATCACATTAGTTGGCTACAGCACAGTAGTTGGCTACAGCAAAGTTGTTGGCTACAGCACAGCAGTTGGCTACAGCACATACAGGAAGTGGCTACAGCACATGAGTTGGCTATAGCACATAGAGTAGGTGGCTACAGCATATACAGGAAGTGGCTACAGCATATACAGGAAGTGGCTACAGCACATTAGTTGGCTACAGCACAGTAGTTGGCTACAGCACATTAGTTGGCTACAGCACAGTAGTTGGTTACAGAACATACAGGAGGTGGCTACAGCACAGTAGTTGGAAACAGCACAGTAGTTGGCAACAGCACAGTAGTTTCCTATAGCACTTAAGGTATCGGACAGTGTTTCCACATCCTTTCATAAAAAAACTACAATATTATGATGTTGAATCAACGTGGAAAACTCATTTGGATTTCAAAAGATCCCCCCGCCGACCCCTCAGTTTGGGAACCACTGCCATAGAACACCAGGTACAGTAACAAAAACAAGTGGATTGAGTAGGTAGGTCAGTGCTGGGCTGAGCCCTGATTACCTCCCCATAAGCCTTAGTTTGGCTTATCTCAGTCGCCCATATGATGACCCCACAGACTGAGAGACGCAAAGAGGATCTTCATAATCCACTTTATTTGGTGAATAGGCCTTCTTTAAACTAATCCCTTTACAGGTTAGTGCAGATAGATTAGCTCATGTTTGGCTGAGATCTCTGAGCTGGGTTATATTCATTAGGGCAAAATGTAGAAAAACGTTTTGCAACTGAAACTAAAAGTGAGCATTTCTCAATGGACAAGTTCAGGTTGTCCCTCCTTGTTTCAGTCAATTTTTCTCTGTTTGGTGCCTTATGAATATGACCCTGTTGTAGAACAAGAGTGTAGTGGAGTTCTCTGCATGGCAATGATTTAGTAGCAGGAAGAGTCAGGACTCTTGGCCAACTGTGTCACATATTAACTAGATTACCCTGGATAAGACATAGTCTAAGATAAGATGTAGCCTATATCCCCCATTTTAGCCTACAGTATCCTCTTGGTGCTCTACACTTAGGTTGCAATCACTTGTTGGGATATTATATATATATATATATATATATACCCATGCTTTGTAAGTAGGAAAACCTGCAAAATCGGCAGTGTATCAAATACTTGTTCTCCCCACTGTATATATATATATACAGTGGGGGAAAAAAGTATTTAGTCAGCCACCAATTGTGCAAGTTCTCCCACTTAAAAAGATGAGAGAGGCCTGTAATTTTCATCATAGGTACACGTCAACTATGACAGACAAAATGAGGAAAAAAAGTCCAGAAAATCACATTGTAGGATTTTTAATGAATATATTTGCAAATTATGGTGGAAAATAAGTATTTGGTCAATAACAAAAGTTTCTCAATACTTTGTTATATACCCTTTGTTGGCAATGACACAGGTCAAACGTTTTCTGTAAGTCTTCACAAGGTTTTCACACACTGTTGCTGGTATTTTGGCCCATTCCTCCATGCAGATCTCCTCTAGAGCAGTGATGTTTTGGGGCTGTCGCTGGGCAACACGGACTTTCAACTCCCTCCAAAGATTTTCTATGGGGTTGAGATCTGGAGACTGGCTAGGCCACTTCAGGACCTTGAAATGCTTCTTACGAAGCCAATCCTTCGTTGCCCGGGCGGTGTGTTTGGGATCATTGTCATGCTGAAAGACCCAGCCACGTTTCATCTTCAATGCCCTTGCTGATGGAAGGAGGTTTTCACTCAAAATCTCACGATACATGGCCCCATTCATTCTTTCCTTTACACGGATCAGTCGTCCTGGTCCCTTTGCAGAAAAACAGCCCCAAAGCATGATGTTTCCACCCCCATGCTTCACAGTAGGTATGGTGTTCTTTGGATGCAACTCAGTATTCTTTGTCCTCCAAACACGACGAGTTGAGTTTTTACCAAAAAGTTCTATTTTGGTTTCATCTGACCATATGACATTCTCCCAATCCTCTTCTGGATCATCCAAATGCACTCTAGCAAACTTCAGACAGGCCTGGACATGTACTGGCTTAAGCAGGGGGACACGTCTGGCACTGCAGTATTTGAGTCCCTGGAGGCGTAGTGTGTTACTGATGGTAGGCTTTGTTACTTTGGTCCCAGCTCTCTGCAGGTCATTCACTAGGTCCCCCCGTGTGGTTCTGGGATTTTTGCTCACCGTTCTTGTGATCATTTTGACCCCACGGGGTGAGATCTTGCGTGGAGCCCCAGATCGAGGGAGATTATCAGTGGTCTTGTATGTCTTCCATTTCCTAATAATTGCTCCCACAGTTGATTTCTTCAAACCAAGCTGCGTACCTATTGCAGATTCAGTCTTCCCAGCCTGGTGCAGGTCTACAATTTTGTTTCTGGTGTCCTTTGACAGCTCTTTGGTCTTGGCCATAGTGGAGTTTGGAGTGTGACTGTTTGAGGTTGTGGACAGGTGTCTTTTATACTGATAACAAGTTCAAACAGGTGCCATTAATACAGGTAACGAGTGGAGGACAGAGGAGCCTCTTAAAGAAGAAGTTACAGGTCTGTGAGAGCCAGAAATCTTGCTTGTTTTAGGTGACCAAATACTTATTTTCTACCATAATTTGCAAATAAATTCATAAAATATCCTACAATGTGATTTTCTTAATTTTTTTTCTCAATTTGTCTGTCATAGTTGACGTGTACCTATGATGAAAATTACAGGCCTCTCTCATCTTTTTAAGTGGGAGAACTTGCACAATTGGTGGCTGACTAAATACTTTTTTTCCCCACTGTATATATATATATATTTGTTTTTATATAAGAAAGCAAAAAATACAGAAAGCCATAAAAAAAAGGCTGATGTCTCACAAATAAGTGCAGTGGCTGTGTCAGCACAATCCTGTTAACATCCGTTTTGAAAAGTAGTTTGTGGCTAGACTTTTCATCAATGACTAAGACACAACCCTGATCCAACGTAAAAGAAACAGAACCACAATAGTCGCTGATGAGCTGCCGAAATCCTGCATGAGCTGATGAGCGTCATTTTGACTCTGAATATTAATAACTGCACAAGCTGTCATGTGCAGTGGTGCTCAAACACACAGGATGATAAGCAAGCCATTCATTGTCAGTCAGTTGCTGGGGAACTGCAGTAAGAGTTACCATAGGATACTGCTATAATTGGGGGAGACAGAATTTCCACCCAAGTTTGGTTCTACTTCAAGTATCTCGCTGTGTATCCGTTTTGTTAATAGATACTTAAATCAATTTACAGACGTTGATCTTTATTCATGATTGAATTCAATAATTTAATAAATAAAAAAATACATAGCCTATACAGCAGGAACAAGCAATAGATAGGCCTTCATTAACAAAAAAGATATTGTAAAGTGGTTATCCCACTGGCTATAGGGTGAATGCACCTATTTGTAAGTCGCTCTGGATAAGAGCGTCTGCTAAATGACGTAAATGTAAATGTAAGAGGAGGATACACATGGACACATTGTATTCATCTTTATGTAGCTGTTTTAACTCTGTCATTCACTTGTATTCACAAAAATTATGAATAAAATGAAAAATGTATATATAACAGGTAAAATAATTGTTGCAAAGTTCAAGTGTTTTTACGCCTTTTTCTGTGGGAGTGTTAGGCTAGATTTGAGCACTAATTTAACCTTCAGTCGTACAATGGAACACAATAAGCGTGGGTGTTGTGAGTGAAGTTAATTATGCTGTGATCTCACTGAATATCAAACAACTGACATTTAATCATTGAATGTGCTTCGTAATTAACAACAAATTGAGGTCAAACTAACTCAGTTTGGTCTTCCATAATTGGGATCAAATCTCAATTTAATAAAGATCCTTGAATGTCAGAATCGTTTTTCAGTTTTATATTCCACCACCTACCCATGCCACATGAACTATGCAGATACACAAATAAAATATATGTTTAACCAATTCCAGCAGTGAAATACTACTGCTTCAATAAAAACAACAACTGTTGGGCTTAGTACACTGAAAAAGTATGTGTGTATCTGTCCTTCCATCAGTGTGTCTGTGCGTGTGTGTGTGTGTGTGTGTGTGTGTGTGTGTGTGTGTGTGTGTGTGTGTGTGTGTGTGTGTGCGCGCGTGTGCGTGTGCGTGTGAGTGTGCGTCTACACCTTGCCATGCAAACACAGCAGAAGATGACAGAGGTCATGCAGTGTGTGGAGGCAGCAGTAGCTCAAAGGGAGATGCATTGGTGTTGGAGCTGGCAGAGATCACAGTATCCACCACATGCCGGGCGACACGGGGGTCAGCAATGTCAGTTTGATCACAGCCAGAGATCTAAAATCACATTAAACTCAACGCAATGCAATGTGACAAGCCCTAAAATATAGGACCCAGAGCGGGGGAAGTTACACAATGTGCTTACTGTACAGCAGTAGTGTTTTCCCCTTCTTAATTCTTCCTGGTCCTTGGGACCCAAAGGGGTGCACATGTTTCATTCTAGCCTAGCACTAACACATCTGATTCAACTAATCAAAGCCTTGGTGATAAATTGATCAGCTGAACCCATTATGTCAGTTCTGGGCTAGAATAAAGGTATGCAACCCTTTGGGTCTGTAGGACTGGAATTAAGAAACATTGCTGGTACAGTAATATAAATCTAAGAAGAAACGCTTTATAATAATGTACCTTAATAAATCATTTATATGGTATTTGTTATTATAAAGCGTTACCGACTAAGAGGGAGAGACAGTTCTGAGCTGTAGGATTTTTCTCATACATAGGCATACAGTAGCAGTTGGAGGTCTGCCACTTAGCCAGAACCGCTCATTTTCTCTCAGTGTGATGTGAGCAAATTATAACCAGCCAATATGAAGTGGTGCCTCAGGGGTCCATTATTACCTGTGCCTAGGAGCTTGTCTAATGATGGCCCCCACAGACATAACCCATAGGTGCTTTTCTCTAATCTAGATCTGAAAGAATTTGATAGGTATAGGGAATACTGTAATAGCGCCATGTTGTCCCCTGATATGAGATTTTACCATATTGCTCACAGGTAGAATCCAATCCCTTCAGAACTACACAATTGTCTTGGAGTAGTGTTTGTTCCTGGATGCAGCCATGCTCTCCTATCCAGGCAGAGGTAAGCATTGCAGTGGGTTGCATGTGGCGGCCATTTTGAGTTTGTAGACCAATGCAAGATGTCCCTTGACACAAAATTAGGGACAATGAAGGATTCTGGCATTTAAGTCCCGAGACCGGCCTAGAGGTTCCCACATAAACGCTCCAACCTTGATACGGGGGTGAGGGATTTCGATACGACAGTTCTCTCATCCGCAGATGTCCATCAGTTGAATTATGCACCGTTGCGTCCCAATGCTCCGTCCCTTCACTATCCCCTTACCAGTTCATTCCTGTTGGTCCCCGTTTTTGTGTTACAAAAAAGAGCTGTGAGCAGGCCGGGAAAAAGACACAAGAGTTTATAAATCACTGGAGTCTCGGTTTTCTCAGACTGGGACACACTGAGGTGGCTATAAGGCTAAGCTCTGTTCTGGGTTTTAGGGGACTTTAGGGGACTTTAGGGGACTTTAGGGGACGGAAGCTGAGAAATGCGATTTTGCTTGAGATAAGAGTAGGGATATCTCTCAGCTCAGTAGCCCTCCTCTGAGCATGAACTGACCATAAAGTGTGAAGCACACAGTGACCAAATGGCTCGAAACCACACACTTTTTGGTGTGATTCTGCGTGAGATAGAGGTAGAGATACTGTATCTCTCAACTCAGCAGTCTCTCTCTGTCCACTATCTGTTGGTGCAGTTTATGTGTGTGTGTTTCCCAAGATTAAGTTAAGCTAGACGGCGCTTCAGCTGTTTTTGTGCTCTCTGGGGTGAAGTGGCCATAAACTGCTTAAATCTGAAGCACTCACAGTGACCAAAAGGACAGCCTCATAAGGAGATGGTTGAGACTGGCACTTCTTATGAGGCGGAGGCTGTCCTAATATGGACACCGTAAACCTAAATTATTTTTGTCAACCTGGCTTTATCGTCGAGATTTCTGTATTCACTGCCTCGAACGCGTCCCGTGAATAATTTCTCTCCAGTAAGTAAAATGGCAATTGATTTGGATGATTAAGGGAGAAGGTTACAGCTGATTGTTGTTTGAATGTTATGTTCAATTACAAAGCATAAACTGGATTAATTAAGTAACTGCTTTTGATCATAACTCACTCGTTACACATAGCATAAGGTTATGGGTTTGTCGCTGGGCAGTTATAAAACAGACACCGAGAGATAAAGTCAAAGGAAATCTGTCATTTGCGGTTTGTTGTCTCTATGCCAAATGGTTTATTGTCTGTCAAATTATCATACGTTGGAAAATTGTATTTGGCATGTGGTTAACACACAATACAGTGCCTTGCAAAAGTATTTATCCCCCTTGGTGTTTTTCCTATATTGTTGCATTACAACCTGTAATTTAAATGGAATTTTTTTGGGATTTCATGTAATGGACATATACAAAATAGTCCAAATTGGTGAAGTGAAATGAAAAAAATTCTAGAAAATAAATAACGGAAAAGTGGTGCGTGCATATGTATTCATCCCCTTTGCAATGAAGCCCCTAAATAAGATCTGGTGCAACCAATTACCTTCAGAAGTCCACCAAGCAAGCGGCACCATGAAGACCAAGGAGCTCTCCAAACAGGTCAATGACAAAGTTGTGGAGAAGTACAGATCAGGGCTGGGTTATAAAAAAATATCAGAAACTTTGAACATCCCACAGAGCACCATTAAATCCATTATTAAAACATTGAAAGAATATGGCACCACAACAAACCTGCCAAGAGAGGGCCGCCCACCAAAACTCATGGACTAGGCAAGGAGGGCATTAATCAGAGAGGCAACAAAGAGACCAAAGATAACCCTGAAGGAGCTGCAAAGCTCCACAGCAGAGATTGGAATATCTGTCCACAGGAACACTTTAAGCCGTACACTCCACAGAGCTGGGCTTTACGGAAAAGTGGCCAGAAAAAAGCCATTGCTTAAAGAAAGAAATAAGCAAACATGTTTGTTGTTCGCCAAAAGGCATGTGGGAGACTCCCCAAACATATGGAAGAAGGTACTCTGGTCAGATGAGACTTATATTGAACTTTTTGGCCATCAAGGAAAATGCTATGTCTGGCGTAAACCCAACACCTCTCATCACCTCGAGAACACCATCCCCACAGTGAAGCATGGTGGTGGAAGCATCATGCTGTGGGGATGTTTTTCATAGGCAGGGACTGGGAAACTGGTCAGAATTGAAGGAATGATGGATGGTGCTAAATACAGGGAAATGCTTGAGGGAAACCTGTTTCAGTCTTCCAGACATTTGAGACTGGGACAGAGGTTCACCTTCCAGCAGGACAATGACCCTAAGCAAACTGCTAAAGCAACACTCAAGTGGTTTAAGGGAAACATATAATTGTCTTGGAATGGCCTAGTCAATGCCCAGACCTCAATCCAATTGAGAATCTGTGGTATGTCTGAAAGATTGCTGTACACCAGCGGAACCCATCCAACTTGAAGGAGCTGGAGCAGTTTTGCCTTGAAGAATGGGCAAAAATCCCAGTGGCTAGATGTGCCAAACTGATAGAGACATACCCAAAGAGACTTGCAGCTGTAATTGCTGCAAAAGGTGGTTCTACAAAGTATTGACTTTGGGGGGGTGAATAGTTATGCACGCTCAAGTTTTCTTTTTTTTGGTCTTATTTCTTGTTTGTTTCACCAAAAAAATTATTTTGCATCTTCAAAGTGGTAGGCATGTTGTGTAAATCAAATGATACAAACCCCCCAAAAATCCATTTTAATTCCAGGTTGTAAGGCAACAAAATAGGAAAAATGCCAAGGGGGGTGAATACTTTCGCAAGCCACTGTACATCAACATCATTATATAGCCGTGACTTGAGCACGACCTTCGACTGTGATTCCACTTATGGTGTTGAGGAGTATAGGGAGTTCCAATTTCACAACCAGACAAGTTACAGTCAGATCACAGTCCAATTACACACCCAGGGAGATGCATTTCATTTGTAATCATCTGCTCACATCCTTCTAATTAGGAGTCAAACACACAGCATTGCTGGAAGAGGAGAGGAGACCCAACAAAAGACAAGCAGATAGGTGTCATAGGTGTCCCTGATACAAAGGCCCATTGTCTAAGTTGCCCTTTAGAACTGGTCTGCGTCCCAAATGACACCCTATTCCCTACATAGTGCACTACTCTTGACCAGAGCCCATTGGCCCTGATCAAAAGTTGTGTCCTACAAAGGGAATAGGGTGCTATTTGGGACAGGGACGTGATGAATGACTTCTGGCCATTAAAACATTCCACCTCTTAAATGGCCACTGAACAGGGTGGCCATGGAGATGTCAAAGTAACACACAGTGATTGCCTCGCCAATATGATATGTTATAATCATGAAAAAATAAGGAGCTAAAAAAAAGAATAATCATGAGATGGCTACCGATCTTCTTCAGAAAAAAGAACAAATAGTTCCAAAGGAGTTATTCGTCTGTCCCCATAGGAGGGTTTACATGGAACCCTTTTGGATTCCATGTAAACCCTCTGTGGAAAGGGTCCTACATGGAACCTAAAAGGGTTCTAACTGGAGCCAAAAGTGTTCTACCTGGAACCAAAAAAGGCTCTTCAAAGGGTTATCCTATGGGGACAGCCAAATAACCATTTTAGGTTCTAGATAGCACATTTTGTCTAAGCCTGTAGGCAATAAATGTTCTATATACGTTGAACCCTAAATGAATACATTTGGAATCAAAATAGGCATTGTGCTAGACCTGTAGTCTTTGCGTGAATGCCATGAATACATTATTGAAGTGTTTCCAATCAACCAGTGTGGGACAGACTGTATGGTGTACATTATAGGACATCCCTACTGTCTGACAAAAGTCCATACTTTCTATGACAAGTGTACCTTCTCCCTGTGAAAAGACTCCCTAGGGCGTAGCCATATCGTAAAATGTGCACCGTACAAGTGATGTGGAATAGATCTATATTTTGCATTGGAGATATGACTTGCATTTGTTCTCATCAAAATGCTGGTTGTATATGAAGCATGAAGATGTCCTCTCATTTGCAGCCATGATGAATGTATTTATGAAAATAGCACTGCTCTGACAGTAGGAGGTATAAGGTTGGCGATCTCTTTTCCCCAGTAGACAAAATTGTCATTATGTGATCTTAGCCTACACAACTCCATGTTTTATTCAAAATGGCACCCAATTGTTGAAGAAATGCATAATATTAATATGTAACAGGCATATACCTTCACTTGACTCTCATGAAATAATACCCCTTTTCCTAGGACTTTCACACCTCAAAACTCACATTTGAGTATTTAAGATAGCTTAAAAAGCAATTAAATTGTATTTTTGAAGTTGTGCTCGGTTACCGTTTGTCTTTTTCAGACTGTGTGTGTACGTGCGTGTGTGATTGGTGCAACTGTCCCCAGTGTGTTAGGGGAACAGCGTGGCCCCTGATACTGGCCCCTGTGGTTCCTCCTCACCCCTCTGTCTGTCAGAGACCTCAACACCTGACAGCTCTGCTCTGCTCACAACCCCACATTACTGCCATCAACCCGCCACTGGGCCTGGGGAGGCTTCGTCAAGCTCTCTGTACGTCTGTTCTAAGCAATATGTAAATCGTGCACAGACACAGAGATACACACACACACACACACACACACACACCACAGTCTGCACCATTAGTCCCTAGTTTATTTATTCAGCTCCACCTAACACGTTTCAGTGTCAGCTAGGGCTTTTCTCTGACTGTTGGCCAGATAGATATATGCAATATAATGTTGTATTTAATTCTGTGGTTGGTCATCTCGTATTCTTCCTCAGATAGCTCAGGCAGCTCCAGCCTCATGATAAACAGCAGCCTCCCCAAAGTGGGAATGTTCCCCATTCTAGTTAACCTCCAGTCACACTTGGAGTGTGGACAAATCAGCCCAGCCAATCAGTGGCTGTCTAGCTCCTGGCATCGTCTTCCCTTGGGTTTGTGACGTGTGTGTGTTGTATTCCCGTCGAGAGTGGGGGGACTTCTACCATGATGCATTGTGAATAAGGCTAAACTCATTACATTCTAGGCACGCTGGTTCTTTCCCCCTGGTTTCCCTCCAGGTAGAAGTAAGAGAGGAGAATATGTGATTTGGTTTAGCATGCAAGCCCACTATCGTAAATGCTTCTGTAATGGCATATGAAAGTATAGGATGATTTCCTTCTAGGGCCATAACTGCAGGGCAAAGAAGTGTCTGTTTTTCAGAAAAGCTGTAACCATGTCTATCAAGGGGACATAATAACATTATAGTTGTGTTGAAATCAACTATAGCTCTGAATAGAAGCTGATGGTATGGAAATGCTTCCCTCCTTTTGACAAAGTAACCTGGAATTACAGCTTTGCTCTCTCACATTGATGTCTTCTCTTCCCTCTCTCACGTCAAGGCCAGGTGTATGAATGACAGAGTAAGAGGAGGATGACGACGGAGGTGAGGAGGAGAAGGAGGAGGAGAAGAGGGGGAGAGATGAGGGTCAAACAAGGTCAGTGCACCTGCAGTTGATGATTCTAAAGCTTCTATATGAGCTCTTTCATATCTGCTGTGGTGAAGGATCCTCCATTTTAACACCTCAGTTAATATACATATCTTCCTTATCACAGTGTCTACATTGAGGCTTTTTAGTTACAGTGCCTTCAGAAAGTATTCATACCCTTGACTTATTCCACATTTTGTTGTGTTACAGCCTGAATTCAGAATGAATTAAGTATGTTTTTCTTACGCTTCTACATAAAATACCCCATGATGACAAAGTGAAAACGTGTTGTTAATGTTTTATTTTACATTTCTTGAAAATGAAAATGAAATATCTAATTTACATAAGTATTCACACCCCTGAGTCAATACATGTTAGAATCACCTTTGGCAGTATTTATAGCTGTCAGTCTTTCTGGGTATCTCTCTAAGAGCTCTGCACACCTGGATTGTACAATATTTGTAGTTTATTATTTTTTAAATTCTTCAAGCTCAGTCAAGTTGGTTGTTGACCATTGCTAGACAGCCATTTTCAAGTATTGCCATAGATTTTCAAGCCAATTTCAAGTAATAACTGCAACTAGGCCACTCAGGAATACATATTGTTGTCTTGGTACGCAATAATTTGTCTCCCAGTGTCTGTTGGCCTGCTGAATTTGTCTCCCAGTGTCTGTTGGAAAGCAGACTGAACCAGGTTTTCCTCTAGGATTTTGCCTTTGCTTTGCTCTATTACGTAGTCCTTGCCGATGACAAGCATACTCATAACATGATGCTGCCACCACCATGCTTGAAAATATGAAGAGTAGTACTCAGTGATGCATTGTGTTGGTTTTGCCCCAAACATAACACTTTGTATTCAGGACATAAAGTTAATTTCTTTGCTAATCTTTTTGCAGTTTTACTTTAGTGCCTTATTGCAAACAGGATGCATATTTTGGAATATTTTTATTCTGTACAAGCTTCCTTCTTCTCACTCTGTCATTTAGCTTAGTATTGTGGAGTAACTACAATGTTGTTGATCCATCCTCAGTTTTCTCCTATCACAGCCATTAAACTCTGTAATGGTTTTAACTGGTGAAATCCCTGAGTGGTTTCCTTCCTCTCTGGCAACTGAGTTATCTTTGCTGTGACTGGGTGTATTGATACACCATCCAAAGTGTAATTTATGACTTCACCATGCGCCAAAGGGATATTCATTGTCAGATTCTTTTTTTACCCATCTACCAATAGGTGCCCTTCTTTGCGAGATATTGGAAAAACTCCCTGTTTTTTGTGGTTGAATCTGTGTTTGAAATTTAGTGCTGAGGGACTTTACAGATAATTGTGTGTGTGGGGTACAGAGATGAGGTAGTCATGTTAAATACTATTATTGCACACAGAGTGAATCCATGCAACTTATTATGCAAATTTTTACTCCTGCAAGGGGTTGAATACTTATTGAGTCAAGATATTGCCAGTGACAAAAAACGTCAATTTAATCCATTTAAAATTCAAGAGGTGTGAATACTTTCTGAAAGCACTGTACATGACAAGTGAGAAGCTTACTTCATTCCAAGTAGATTGATAGATTTTGGTAGGTATTAATGTTGGCTAGGTACTAACTATCCTGGTACAAGGTCAGTTTATAGGCTATTCCACTGGCTATTCATCTGATATTGAAGAGAGATTTTCTTAGAATGACCGTGACATCCAAGATGGCGTAGCAGTGCGGTAGCAGTGCGGTTGTGTTCTTTGTTGTGTGTCCGTGTAAATAGGCTGTTTTTTGTATTTTTTTGTATTTTTCATACATATATCCCTATCACACTTTTCATCCTTCTACAAAATATACTTTCCTGCAACCCGCCTCATTCAATGCGGAACGGATTCTATTATTGACTTACCTTTTATCTAGAATCTCCAGTTGAAACTAGCTAGCCAGCTAACTAGCTACTTGCTATTAGCCACCGTTAGCGGTTTTCACCCAGAACATCGGATTTTCTGCTGGAATAACTGAATCACTGGACATTAACACAGGATCGCAACTAGCTAGCCGCAACCGAATGGATGTTGCTGTTGGCTAATCACCACTGCCCCCGAAGCAAGCACCAGTTAGCCTTGAGCTAGCCTTGAGCCAGGCCCATATCCCGGCTATCTAACTCTCTGTCTACCGGACGGGAGTAGCCAACTAACAAGCTACTTGCTATTAGCCACCATTAGCGTTTTTTCACCATTGTCTGTGGCCTGCACTACCTACCAGTCAGCTCTAGCCTGGGCTATTATCGGCCAGTCTGCAATGTCTGCACAGCGCGTTATCGACCCAGAACATATCGGTTTCTCTGCCGGAATCACGGAATCACTGGACTTTAACACCGGATCATCGCAACTAGCTAGCTGCAACCAAATGGATGTTGTTGTTGGCTAATCAGCCTTGTGCTAGCCTCGAGCCAGGCCCAGCTCCCGGCTATCTACCTCTCTGTCAACCGGACGGGACCTCCTAGTGTTGACACGTAGCCCCGCCGATCCAACACGACTGGTCTGTGTTTTCAACAGGCTTCCCGTTACGACGTCGACCACGAAGATCCATCTGCTAGCCCCGGCACACTTGCAAACACAAGCCGTGGCCTCTTGCTCGCCAGTGCTGTAGCAGCCCCTGAACTACCTCCGAACTCTCCTATTGCTGTTCACTGGACCTTATGATAACTCAGCTATACAGCTGATGCCTGCTGGACTGTTCCTTTATACGGTACCGCATCCTGTTTATGTTTAGCCTCAGCCCAAACTTTGTCGCCATTACCAGCTGTTGTCTTAGCTCTCTCGAATAACACCTGTGATTGCTTTATGCCTATCTCCCATGTCAATATGCCTTGCTTATTGCTGTTTTGGTTATTTATTATTGTGCTATTTCACTGTAGATCCCCCAGCCCAGCTCAACCTGCCTTAGATAGCTCCTTTGTCCCACCCCCCATACACGTGGAGACCGACTCAATTAGTGTCTCCAGTGATGCTATCTCTTTCATCGTTACCCAACGCTTAGGTTTACCGCCACTGTACTCATATCCTTCCATATCCTTGTCTGTACATAATGTACATAATGCCCTGAATCTATTCTACAACGCCCGGAAATCTGCCCCTTTTTTACTCTGTACCCAACGCACTAGAAGACCAATACTTAAAGCCTTTAGCCGTATCCTTATTCTACTCCTCCTCTGTTCCTCTGATGATGTAGAGGTTAACCCAGGCCCTGTAGCCCCCAGTATCACTCCTACTCCCCAGGCGTTATCATTTGTTGACTTCTGTAACCGTAAAAGCCTTGGTTTCTTGCATGTTAACATCCGAAGCCTCCTCCCTAAGTTTGAGTTATTCACTGCGTTAGCACACTCAGCCAACCCTGATGTTCTAGCAGTGTCTGAATCCTGGCTTAGGAAGGCCACCAAAAATGTAGAAATGTCCATCCCCAACTACAACATTTTCTGTCTCGATAGAACTGCCAAAGGGGATGGGGTTGCAATCTACTGTAGAGATAGCCTGCAGAGCTCTATCGTACTATCCAGATCTGTGCCCAAACAGTTTGAGCTTCTACTTCTAAAAATCCACCTTTCCAGAAATAAGTCTCTCACTGTTGCCGCTTGCTACAGACCCACCTCAGTCCCGAGCTGTGCCCTGGACACCATATGTGAACTTATTGCCCCCCATCTATCCTCAGAGTTCGTACTGCTTGGTGACCTAAACTGGGATATGCTTAACACCCCGGCCAACCTACAATCTAAACTAGATGCCCTCAATCTCACACAAATTATCAACGAACCTACCAGGTACAACCCTAAATCTGTAAACATGGGCACCCTCATAGATATCATCCTGACAAATTTACCCTCTAAATACACCTCCGCTGTCTTCAACCAGGATCTCAGCGATCACTGCCTTATTGCCTGTGTCCGTAATGGGTCCGCGGTCAAACGACCACCCCTCATCACTGTCAAACTCTCCCTAAAACAATTTAGCGAGCAGGCCTTTCTAATTGAACTGGCCCGGGTATCCTGGATGGATATTGACCTCATTCCGTCAGTAGAGGATGCCTGGTTGTTCTTTAAAAGTGCTTTCCTCTAAATCTTAAATAAGCATGCCCCATTCAAAAAATTCAGAACTAAGAACAGTTATAGCCCCTGGTTCTCCTCAGACTTGACTGCCCTTGACCAGCACAAAAACATCCTGTGGCATACTGCATTAGCATCGAACAGCCCCCGTGATATGCAACTTTTCAGGGAAGTCAGGAACCAATATTCACAATCAGTTAGGAAAGCAAAGGCTAGCTATTTCAAACTGAAATTTGCATCCTGTAGCACTAACTCCAAAAACTTTTGGGACACTGTAAAGTCCATGGAAAATAAGAGCACCTCCTCCCAGCTGCCCACTGCACTGAGGCTAGGAAACACTGTCACCACCAATAAATCTACAATAATCGAGAATTTCAACAAGCATTTTGCTACGGCTGGCCATGCTTTCCACTTGGCTACCACTACCCTGGCCACTAGCTCTACACCCTCCGCTGCAACTTGCCCATGCCCCCCCGCTTCTCCTTCACACAAATTCAGACCATTTTGTATACATCTGGCCCTTCATTGGACACTGTGTTAACAAACCTCCAAAGGAGCTTCAACGCCATACAACACTCCTTCCGTAGCCTCCACCGAACGCTGCTTGCACCCGCCCACCCGACTAGAATCACTACTCTCGGTGGGTCTGACCTAGAGTATGTGGACAACTACAAATACCTAGGTGTCTGGTTAGACTGTAAACTCTCCTTCCAGACTCACATTAAGCATCTCCAATCAAAAGTTAGATCTAGAATCGGCTTTCTATTTCGCAACAAAGCCTCCTTCACTCATGCTGCCAAACATGCCCTCGTAAAACTGACTATCCTACCGATCCTTGACTTCGGCGATGTCATTTACAAAATAGCCTCCAACACTCTACTCAGCAAATTTGATGTAGTCTATCACAGTGCCATCCGTTTTGTCACCAAAGCCCCATATACTACCCACCATTGTGACCTGTACGCTCTTGTTGGCTGGCCCTCACTACATATTTGTCGCCAAACCCACTGGCTCCAGGTAATCTATAAATCACTGCTAGGCAAATCCCCGTCTTATCTTAGCTCACTGGTCACCATAGCAACACCCACCCGTAGTCTGCGCTCCAGCAGGTATATCTCACTGGTCATCCCCAAAGCCAACACCTCCTTTGGCCGCCATTCATTCCAGTTCTCTGCTGCCAATGACTGGAACGAACTGCAAAAATCTCTGAAGCTGGAGACTCTTATCTCCCTCACTAACTTTAAGCTTCAGTTGTCAGAGCAGCTTACCCGATCACTGCACCTGTACACAGCCATTCTGAAATTAGCCCACCCAACTACCTCATCCCCATATTGTAATTTATTTTGCTAATTTGCACCCCAGTATCTCTATTTGCACATCATCTTCTGCACATCTATCACTCCAGTCTTAATACAACATTTTACTATTTTGCACTATGGCCTATTTATTGCCTTACCTCCATAACTTACTACATTCTCATACACTGTTTATATATTTTCTGTTGTATTTGTGACTTTGTTTTGTTTACCTGATATGTAACTCTGTGGGGGGTTTTTCATCACACTTGGCCAGGTCGCAGTTGTAAATGAGAACTTGTTCTCAACTGGCTTACCTGGTTAAATAAAGTTGAAATAAAAATAAATGAAAATATGTGGTTGTTTATCCTATTTTAGTTTGTAAGCAGCTCTGTATAAGAGCGTCTAGTAAATTACTCAAATATAATAAACATGTGGCCGTAATGGCAATGTAAAGTTGAAGCATTTTCCCTGCAGGTAGAGAGGGGGATATAAACTGGACTGCAGTCCTCCTCCCTCCTTCTCTCACTTCTGGGGAGAACGACAACAACAAGCACCAGATGAAACCCAAGATTGAGGAGGAGGCAGCGGCAGATGCTCTCTCTCTACACAGATAATTCAGCTTTAATCTGAGCTCTGCGGGTGTGCAGCGGACAGAGGGAGCGAGGGATAACAGCAGTCAACTGTTATCAGAGCCACAGCGAAAAACACACACCTCGGCTGAGAGAAGTCTCTAAATGTGGCCAGAATTACACCAACATCACCACAGGAGTTAGTCTCGATAAGGACTCTTTAGAATATTCTGGTTACTTGGGGACAGTGATAAATATAAGGAGAATCAGTTGATGATAATAATAGTAAATGGCTTGCAGCTAAATGGGTTTGGATAAGAATAAAATTGGGGGACAAGCTCCATTATTTTATTTTTGTAAGTTGCTTCTCAAATACTCCAAGCCAAGCATAGCACTTCACACACAAATTTTATTTGCAATGCATCCTTCAAAAAAAAAAATACAACACATTACATTTTCCCTCTAACATAAGGTTAGGTGAAAACAAGTGTTTTGGCCAGTTTGCTTCCATTTTGGTTCCTAGTGACTACAACCCAGGGTTTGTCCATGAACTGCTGCTGATGTTTGTCTCACACAGATCCAATTCGTAGCATGTGCCTCCCTTGAAGTTTTAGTGCTGTAATCCTGTAGTCTCAACACACACACACACGCATGCACGCACAAACGCACCACTATAGCAGACTCAGTGGGTAACCTCTCCCCTAAGTTTATTTTCACCACAGTCTCCTCCAGTCCCCAGCTGCTGCTTTCTTCAAAGAAAATGACTGAGAGCCAAATGGAGTATGTGTGTGTGCATTTGTGTGTGTTTATGTGTGTGTGTGCATGTGTGTGTGTGTGTATGTGTGTATGTGTGCGTGCCTGTGTGCATGTGTGTGAAAGGGAGACAGAGAACAAAAGAGAAAGTTCTGTGATTTATTTTCCTTCATATGGAACCTGGAATCAAACAAACTACCAGTGTTGGGGAAGCTACTCTGAAAATATAGTTTATTAAGCTAACAATTACTTCACAATGAAAGAAGTTAAGCTACAGTTTCCTTAACTAAAGCTACTTTAAAAAAGTAGTTCACTACATCCAAACTGCTTTGTGAAAAATTGTCTTATCTAAATCTGAAATTTCATCAAATACAAAATGCAATAACAGATCACTCTGGATTCAGATGTTAACAGAATGTGTTTGCCCTACCACCAAGCTAATGCGGTTTAATTACTATATAGTTGAACTGCATGTAGTTCACTACTACTCAACACTGCAAACTACTTGTGCTAAAAGTATTCAGTCACAATAACGGCATGCTTTTCTAGCACTCTGGTAAACATTGACCTTGAATATCATCCGTCCCTCTGCTAGTATAGAACTCCGGTGTCCCTCCTGAGTTATATATACTCTATTATGCCTGTGTGTCACATTCAGTGAGATGAACGATCAAAACAATATATTCATCCCCACTACAGCCATCCGTCAGATGCCAACAGATTCAAGGATAGAGATTCCCTAAAGGTATGCTCACACAGGCTGTATCCCAAATGGTACCCTATTCCCTATATAGTGCCCTACTTTGGACCAGGGCCCTTAGGGAAGCCCACTTGGCTCCGGTCAAAAGTAATGCACTACATGGGGAATAGGGTGCCATTTGGGATGCAGAACACTTTCCAAATACTTCCTCTCAGGAAAACATAAATTCGACCATTCCCCAACACAAACCGTATCCAAGACAACCGTCAAGTATACTATGATATCAGACATCTGAAAGCCGGAGAGAGTGCTCTGCTTACTGCCACTCTCCCATCAATATTTGTTGCGGCCTTGTTCAGGAACAAAACCCTAGCCTCTTCTTCTTAGGCACTTCTGGTAGATCTGAGAAGGTTGGATAAATGGAAACAATATATTATTTTACCAGGTAAATATGGTTGTAGCTGCACCTTGATAAACCATCAGATGAAACCCTGATGAAGACAGCATAGCTGTCAAAATGTTGGTATCAATTAATTCATTGTATTGCGCCGGACCCACAGAGTATACAGTATTTATTTTCTTGTCTAAGTGCAACTGCACCCAGACACACACACTTACACACACAGACACACACACAAACTCTCTATTTCTCACACGCCCACACACACACACACACACACACACACACACACACACACACACACACACACACACACACACACACACACACACACACACACACACAAACAATATTATTTTTGATTAGATTTCCTGTTTACATGTATATATTAGTATTAGTATATATGGACCATATTAGTGGTCCTTTGTAGCTCAGCTAATAGAGCATGGAGCTTCTAATGCCAGGGTAGTGTGTTCGATACCCGGGACCACCCATATCTAAAATGTATGCACGCATGACAGTAAGTTGCTTTGGATAAAAGCGTCTGCTAAATGGCATATATTACTACTGTAAGTATTTACATATTCCTGCTACCAGTCACTTTTCAGCCCTGTTTACATGCAATCCTACTACCAGTCACTTTTTATGTATAAACTCACCTCAACCACCCCTGCACATTGAATAAGGTACTGGCACTGACCTGTATATACTGTACTTATATTCTCGTGTTTCTTTAACTCTCATCATAGTTCTTGTGTGGTTTTTGTTCTTACTTTTATTTATTTATATTTGTTTCTATTATTATTATTATTATTATTATTATTATTATATTATTATTATTATTATTATCTATATTATTATTATATATATTATTATTATCTATTTAATTATTATCTATATTATTATTATTATTATTATTTGTATCTATATTATTATTATTATCAGTTCTCTCAAGGCAAGAATTTCACTGTACTGTTTTACACCTGTTGTATCCTGTGCACATGGCGAATACACATTGAAACTTTGAGACCTTGGCTGAGTCGGTTAGACGACCAATGTACCCTTGAAAACACTTATTTCCAAACCACCCTTCCGAACCACTATTCCAAGTCCGGTACTCTGGCAAGAGCAAACTCCTAACTCAGGTACACTGAGTAGACCAGGCAATGCTCAATACCATACCATAACATTCTGTCCACAGAGTAATCGGAGTGGGTCCTCGCTGTGTTTGTAAGTTGACAGGATGTGGACTTTTTTTCCAAACGAGAGAAGGGCCCTCATTGGTCGGAAAGCATCACTCACCCGAGTCGTCCCACGCTATTCCTGTCTGAAACTCTGACACTCTAAAACGGAAAAGGAGAAAACACAGTCAAAGGAGCTTAGACACTTGAATATAAAATGGAGGGATTTAAAACTTCAGAAAGTGGGAGATTTGTGGCCGGGGTATTAAGCTGGAACTTACAGAATCATATAGCAAGTATAAATATATCTATCATGGAGAAGAACTAAATATGAGTTCTTTAGCTTTTTATTCGTCAAGTTTAGTAGTTCAGCTCTCAGCAAGCTATCTGGAGAGTGGCAAACTCCTGTTGAGACTTTACAGTGTTTTTCCTATTTTGTTGCCTTACAACCTGGAATTAAAATGCATTTTTTGGGGGTTTGTATCATTTGATTTACACAACATGCCTACCACTTTGAAGATGCAAAATATTTTGTATTGTGAAACAAACAAGAAATAAGACAAAAAAAACTGAAAACTTGAGCGTGCATAACTATTCACCTCTCTGAATAGTTGCCTCTCTGATTAATGCCCTCCTTGCCTGGTCCGTGAGTTTTGGTGGGTGGCCCTCTCTTGGCAGGTTTGTTGTGGTGCCATATTCTTTCCATTTTTTAATAATGGATTTAATGGTGCTCTGTGGGATGTTTAAAGTTTCTGATATTTTTGCTTAGGAGTGTTGCAGACTCCGGGGCCTTTCAGAACAGGTGTATATATACTGAGATCATGTGGCACTTAGATTGCACACAGGTGGACTTTATTTAACTAATTATGTGACTTCTGAAGGTAATTGATTGCGCCAGATCTTATTTAGGGGCTTCATAGCAAAGGGCGTGAATAGATATGCACACACCACTTTTCCGTTATTTATTTTTTTGAATTCTTTGAAACAAGTAATCTTTTTCATTTCACATCACCAATTTGGACTATTTTGTGTATGTCCCAAATCCCAAAAAAACTCAATTTAAATTACAGGTTGTAATGCAACAAAATAGGAAAAATGCCAAGGGGAATTAATGCTTTTGCAAGGCAAACACCAAACGTGTTTGCTTATTTTTTACAGAATGAGAATACAGAATGAGTATTGGTGATTTTCAGAAAAAGGATGACTACCATACAATATGTCTACCATCTATTCAGAATAGGGTAAGACATTACTGGGAGATTTGAAGGAGAGTTATTCATGGCTAAATGTTTCAAGTTTCAAGTTTTAATGTCACATGCACAAGTACAGTGAAATGCCTTTCTTGCTAACTCAAATGTGTTAATGTACATCCTTTAAAAAAGTATGTGTGATGAAACGCGTTGCTTTTTCTGTACGCAAATAACATTTCTGTGAACAACAGAATAAAGTATATCCAATCTAATGTTTGTAATATGTTAGATTGGCTATATGCTTCTGATATATTGTGGCTGTCTGTAAAGTGTCCATATTAGGACCGTCTCAGCAGAAGTTCTTCCAATCTTAGCAGGAGTTGCATTAGTCTCAGCAGGATATGTGAGATTTTTTGTGTGTATATGTGTGTATATATACAGGGAGGTCCAACTGTGGTTACAGGGGTTTAGATGGAACGCTACTTTGAGCAACAGTGACCTCACCCCCCAGCCATGTTCTACAGGTGAACACACAGACCCTGCTAGTCCACATTATGACTCACTTTACCTCTCCAGATCTGATGCTACTGATATGCTCTGATATGTTTCTACTGGACTGCATTTAATCCATGTCAAACAAAGACCTGGAGGAGAGAAGGAGAGCGGCAGAAGGAGAGAGAGAGCACAAGAGGGAGAGAGAGAGAGGGAGAGCAAGAAAGAGGGAGAGCAAGAGAGAGAGAGAGAGAGAGAGAGAGAGAGAGAGAGAGAGAGAGAGAGAGAGAGAGAGAGGCAGAAGGAGAGAGAGAGAGAGATAGAGGCAGGAGAGAGAGAAAGAGAGAGAGGGAGAGAGAGGCAGAAGGAGAGAGAGAAAGAGAGAGAGAGGGAGAGAGAGAGAGAGAGAGAGAGAGAGAGAGAGAGAGAGAGAGAGAGAGAGAGAGAGAGAGAGAGAGAGAGAGAGAGAGAACGATCTGAGAGACAAGGCAAGAAGGGCCTTCTATGCCATCAAAAGGAACATAAAATTTGACATACCAATTAGGATCTGGCTAAAAATACTTGAATCAGTTATAGAACCCATTGCCCTTTATGGTTCTGAGGTCTGGGGTCCGCTCACCAACCAAGAATTCACAAAATGGGACAAACACCAAATTGAGACTCTGCATGCAGAATTCTGCAAAAACATCCTCCGTGTACAACGTAAAACACCAAATAATGCATGCAGAGCAGAATTAGGCCAATACCCGCTAATTATCAAAATCCAGAAAAGAGACGTTAAATTCTATAACCACTTAAAAGGAAGCGATTCCCAAACCTTCCATAACAAAGCCATCACCTACAGAGAGATGAACTTGGAGAAGAGTCCCCTAAGTAAGCTTGTCCTGGGGCTCTGTTCACAAACACAAACAGACCCCACACAGCCCCAGGACAACAACAACAACACAACTAGACCCAACCAAATCATGAGAAAACAAAAAGAGAATTACTTGACACATTGGAAAGAACAAACAAAAAAACAGAGCAAACTAGAATGCTATTTGGCCCTAAACAGAGAGTACACAGTGGCAGAATACTTGACCACTGTGACTGACCCAAACTTAAGGAAAGCTTTGACTATGTACAGACTCAGTGAGCATAGCCTTGCTATTGAGAAAGGCCTCCGTAGGCAGACCTGGCTCTCAAGAGAAGACAGGCTATGTGCACACTGCCCACAAAATGAGGTGGAAACTGAGCTGCACTTCCTAACCTCCTGCCAAATGTATGACCATATTAGAGACACATATTTCCCTCAGATTACAGCGATCCACAAAGAATTCGAAAACAAACCCAATTTTGATAAACTCCCTTATCTACTGGGTGAAAAACCACAGTGTGCCATCACAGCTGCAAGATTTGTGACCTGTTGCCACAAGAAAAGGGCAACCAGTGAAGAACAAACACCATTGTAAATACAACCCATATTTATGTTTATTTATTTTCCCATTTGTACTTTAACTATTTGCACATTGTTACAACACTGTATATATACATAATATGACATTTGAAATGTCTTTATTCTTTTGAAACTTCTGAGTGTAATGTTTACTGTTAATATTTATTGTTTATTTCACTTTTGTTTACTATCTACTTCACTTGCTTTGGCAATGTTAACACACGTTTCCCATGCCAATAAAGCCCTTAAATTGAATTGAATTGAGAGAGAGAGCGAGAGAGGGGGGTCAGAGAGAGAGTTGAATAGAATGAAGAGAGTGAAAAGAAAGAGAGACAGAGAAATAGAGAGCGAGAGAAGGACAGAAAATAGAAAAAGAGAGACCGCTGCATTCCTGATGTGTCTGATATCTGGGGGATAGAAGGGAAGGAATCCAATCTTTGGACCACTCTTTTTGTGTGTGGTTTCTCATATAGAACCAGTCAAACAATGTAGCTGCCACTCATCCAGGGGAGAAATGTCCCCTCGCTGACACATAACGGAAGGGCAAGGAGTCTTGTTTTTGCTGCTGCAGGCGAATAATATATATCATTTTACATAGGCATTGGATGTTTCCCAAATGGCACTCTATTCCCTACATATTGCACTACTTTTGACAAGGGCTCATAGGGCTCAAGTCCAAAGTAGTGCACTATACAGGGAATAGGGTGCCATTTGGGACGCAGACATTGTATGAGCAGACTGCAGTAGACGACGAGTTGCCATTTCAGCAGAAGCCAGACAGTGAAAGTTTGTTGTCAATGGTGATGGCGGGGAAATGTACGACAATGTACAAACTGCACATAATGCACACAATGTCCTAGAATTCAATATGCGCCTACACAGAAGCATTCATACCTTTCTTTTCATAGCAACTGCAGATAACGCTTTATAAATGAAATTATAATTGCATATAATGTGGGGCTGGTTGTCACAAGTTGACAAGGCCTGTTCAACCCTATATAGTATTTTCATTTTGACATAACCTACGCCTTGAAAAAGTATAGACATTTCAACATGAAATCCTGTCTTCTTTCAATTAATGTAGGTACAAATAAAATAGGTAAAAAATGTAAACTGTTGAGAGCCAGACCCGTTCTCCACTACTGTATACTGTGATAGACTAGGATGTGGCACCAATTTATTTTAAAAGCGTATTTACATTTACATTTACATTTTAGTCATTTAGCAGACGCTCTTATCCAGAGCGACTTACATGAGCAATTACACCCACCAGGAAGCCATTCTCTGTGATGATGACTACCTTGGTGTGTCCCAGACTAGGATTCTGGGAACGTAATTCTGCTGATCTAGGATCGGGTCCCGTCTAAACATTCAATAGAATTTAAAACTCAAAACTGATTCTAGATCAGGACTCCATGAATATGGGCCCTACAGTGGTTAAGTATGACTATGAGGCTGGGAAATACCTGGTTTGGTGGGAAAGTCATAAACTGCCACCATTGAGAAGCTCTGAACCAGTGAACTTCATTCAGAGGAAGAGGAAATGTCACTGGCCTCCGGCACACCATTCTACAGAGGAACCTGGTCTGTTCCAACACAACCTAAAACCCTGAGCTATACAACTCCAGGGAGAGGGAGAAGGGCACAGACACACACACACACAGCTTAAATGTGTGAGAATTCATTTAACTTGATGTCTTAAAACTCCCTCAAACACATTCAAACTGTTTTCACACATATCCACCAGTCGATTTCACCCTGTCTGACATTTTGTGATATTTCAGCCAAATGTCACGGAGCAGACGGCGATGGCCGGTTTATAAGATGGCCTTGAGAACCAGAAATAAATGAAAACATCACTCATTTGAATTTGACTTTTTATGTCTTAAATGTAGTTTCGTATGTGCCAGTGGTCAAATATCAAATCATGAGCGCTAAAACATTGTGACCTTCACATTACTGTAGAATCCATGTGCGGCCGTTTAATAGAAATCAGATAATGACATGCAATGGCATATAGTTAGTAAGATGTCTCCTATAATTGGCTCCTTAGGGCAGTTCATGAAACACAGTTAGCCTATTGTAAATCTAGGAGAATCATGTGCTCATGCATAATCATGACATTTGTAGAGGCACTGAAGGACATTCAAATGAATTATGTCTACAATAAGCTAATTCTTGTGCATTTTGTGCTACAAATGGATGTAATTGTGCCCTCTCAGTCTCTCTACTACATACAAGATGCCGATGTGCAAGGTTACTTTAACTTTTATAGGTTACTTTAATGTTCTACTGATATTGCCATACAAAACATGATGAACACCTTCCTAATATGGAGTTGCACCCCCTTTTTTCAGAACAGCCTCAATTCGTCGGGGCATGGACTCCACAATGTGTCAAAGCGTTCAAAAGGGATGCTGGCCCATGTTGACTCCAATGCTTCCCACAGTTGTGTCAAGATGGCTGGATGTCCTTTGGGTGGTGGACCATTCTTGACACACACGGGAAACTGTTGAGCGTGAAAACCCAGCAGCGTTGCAGTTCTTGTCACACTCAAACCGATGCGCCTGGCACCTACTATTATATCCCGTTCATAGGCACTTAAATATTTTGTCTTGCCCATTCACCCTCTGAATGGCACACATACACAATCCATGTCTCAATTGTCTCAAAGCTTGAAAATCCTTCTTTAACCTGTCTCCTCCCCTTCATCTACACTGATCGAAGTGGATTTAATAAGTGACATCAATAAGGGATCATAACTTTCACCTGGATTCACCTGGTCAGTCTATGTCATGGAAAGAGCAGGTGTTTTGTAAACTCAGTGCCGTAACACAATACAGCTTCTGCATAAATCAACAGAATACAACTACAGTATATTTCCATAAGTGATGTAGTGGTGAGAAGAATAGGTTGGCAAATGCTGATCGCTGTTTGTGGTGAGTAAAGCTATGGCCTCTATACTTCGATGCATTTTTCGGCAAAAAGTGGCTAAACGCTAGCGCAAAATAATAACTTTAAGTAAACGGTGTTGACGTGCGTTCACCCTACACTACATCTCTGGTTTCCATTATATCAACAAGCCCAACATTTCAATGTCTGTATAGGTAAAACCTCACATCAGATGTTCACCTATACAGTGTCCATATTAGGACATGTACAGTGCCTATAGTAAGTATTCACCCACTTGGACTTTTTCACATTTTGTTGTGTCACAAAGTTGGATTTAATTGGGATTTTTTTCATCATACTCCATAATGTCAAAGTGAAAAGACAATTATATAAATGTTTAAACATTTAAAAACTTCCATGGACGTGTGGCTGTCCTGAGATGGATATCCATCTTCTTCCGTAATTCAACAAATGACACATTCAGCACGTTTCCATCATATATAAACAAACCCAATTGTGTCTGTTTTGTGTAACCCAACACAACCTCACATCAGAGGTTGACATCACTCTTCCTCTGTGGCCTGCTGTCATCGTCAGGAGACAAACAAGACTATTTATACACACAGAAATTACCTCAGGAATGTAGGAGAGCATTAAACACACTGAGCACATGATCGCACTGGGAACACGGGACACACTGATCTCTATCTGTATCTGTGTGTTGCCTTGTGTTGCATTCTCTCTCTGTTGTTGATAGCTCATTTTGCTACAGTAGTCTTCTAAGAAACTGTTCTCCCTCTCTCTCTTTTGTGTATCTCTCTCTCTTTTGTGTATCTCTCTCTCTCTCTCTCTCTCTCTCTCTCTCTCTCTCTCTCTCTCGCTCTCTCTCTCGCTCTCGCTCTCGCTCTCGCTCTCGCTCTCTCTCTCTCTCTCTCTCTCTCTCTCTCTCGTGTCTTTCTCTCTTGTGTTTCTCTTGTGTCTCTATCTCTCTCTTGTGTCTCTCGCTCTTGTGTTTCTCTCTCTTCTCTCTCTCTCTCTCTCTCTCTCTTGTGTCTCTCTCTCGTGTCTCTCTCTCTCTCTCTCACCTGGTTTGTCCTGAGAGAATGCCCTTCAGTACTGATACAACCTCTTTGTTTTGACCTCTCATATACTTTTTTAGTATCCCTAGAGTCTGAAAGCATTGGAAAGAGAGCTCTAAAATACCAACGCAACACTAACGAACCTAGGGGGAATTTTTGTTTTCTGAAAAATCTATTTCCTATTCTAAGATGCAGAATTATTTTAATCATTTATTGGATACAGATGTTATTACAGATGCAAAGCTTTATCATCCAAAACAGCTGATGCTAGTTGAAGGCTCATCTTCGTTTAATGAATCAATGAGTTCATTCAGATTAGTGTGCTTGTTGTGATGAATGTGTTAGTTTAGGGAATATGCATCTGTTTGTTCATATGTAGTATGTAATTGCCTTATTTACCTAAGGGTGATAATCCAGATGCTTTGAGAAAAATATGAATGGCACAGAGGTATACTGTATAAGCATATTTACAGTAGAATTTGATTAAAAACATGCTGTTGGTATCCTCTAAAGTTAAGATTATGAAGGAGGGAGTGAGGGAAGGAGGTAATTGTATCTATAAAATGTCTAACATAACTAGCTACACTTCTTTCTACCACTTCCACCCCGGGCAATTCCAAAGTAACGGAATTGTGCTGAGACTCCGATTTTTTCACTTAAAACGTATGCCAAAACAATACCATGAATTTAAAGTTTAACAAACTCTATGCACAATGACTACTTTTAATAATTTAACCTGAACATTTTACAAAAACACATTTACTGGAAGAACTGCGCGGATGCAAAGTTTGGTAACAGAATTTCGGTAAAATCTCCAAACGTTTTTAAGTGACCAGGTTTTCCAAAAACGATGGTAAATATCTGCTCCGATTTAAGATTTAAATATGTCTGCAGAAAGAATGGGGTGTCAGCTATTACATGACACCTTGAGTTAAAAAGAATATATTTTGGTTATTGAACTACAGTAAGTGAAGTAGATTTACACCCAGGAAACATAATTCTGAATGGGTCCCTGATCTGTACTACACAGAAAAGCATAATTATGGATATGAATGTCATTCTCTCATGGAGAGAAGCACAAGAGAGAATCTCCTCTAAAATAAGTCATTTGTCTGTCAGATTAGGGATGATCATCATCCAAGAGAACATCAAGATAGGCAGAGATAAGATGGAAACGATTGAAGCAGTTCTCATAAACAAACCGCTTTTTCTCACTTTTGGGGTCATTTTAGTCGTTTTGTATTTCAAAATCAAACCTGTTTAAACCGCCACTCATAAACAAAACACAAATAACAGAGCTCCCTTGGCTTTACAAAGTTAATTTAATATCTGAACAGCTTTCATTGCGAACATTTCAGACTCGGACCGGAGCTTGAGGTATAGGTCAAGGCCCACAGAAAATGGATGTAATTTACTTAAATAGCCGTTCCAGCCTTGCAATTTATGGAGACACTTCCGGGGAAAATATGCACTCTACAGTCTGTACTGTACAATCCATAGCTCCACGTTACGCTTTTCTTCAGCCATTTACCTCAAGACATTGACAGCAAAGGGGGTAGCTGCATTCCATCATACTGTAGGTGATATGCATCCCACAAAGGTGTGCTTCATTAAGTTGTAAATAGTGTTATTAAAAGTATGGTGTCCATATTAGGACTGCCTCAGTCTCAGCAGGATTTGGACACCATACAGTGGGGGAAAAAAGTATTTAGTCAGCCACCAATTGTGCAAGTTCTCCCACTTAAAAAAGATGAGAGAGGCATGTACTTTTCATCATAGGTACACGTCAACTATGACAGACAAATTGAGAAAGAAAAATCCAGAAAATCACATTGTAGGATTTTTAATGAATTTATTTGCAAATTATGGTGGAAAATAAGTATTTGGTCACCTACAAACAAGCAAGATGTCTGGCTCTCACAGACCTGTAACTTCTTCTTTAAGAGGCTCCTCTGTCCTCCACTCATTACCTGTATTAATGGCACCTGTTTGAACTTGTTATCAGTATAAAAGACACCTGTCCACAACCTCAAACAGTCACACTCCAAACTCCACTATGGCCAAGACCAAAGAGCTGTCAAAGGACACCAGAAACAAAATTGTAGACCTGCACCAGGCTGGGAAGACTGAATCTGCAATAGGTAAGCAGCTTGGTTTGAAGAAATCAACTGTGGGAGCAATTATTAGGAAATGGAAGACATACAAGACCACTGATAATCTCCCTTGATCTGGGGCTCCACGCAAGATCTCACCCGTGGGGTCAAAATGATCACAAGAACGGTGAGCAAAAATCCCAGAACCACATGGGGGGGACCTAGTGAATGACCTGCAGAGAGCTGGGACCAAAGTAACAAAGCCTACCATCAGTAACACACTACGCCACCAGGGACTCAAATCCTGCAGTGCCAGACGTGTCCCCCTGCTTAAGCCAGTACATGTCCAGGCCCGTCTGAAGTTTGCTAGAGTGCATTTGGATGATCCAGAAGAGGATTGGGAGAATGTCATATGGTCAGATGAAACCAAAATAGAACTTTTTGGTAAAAACTCAACTCGTCGTGTTCGGAGGACAAAGAATGCTGAGTTGCATCCAAAGAACACCATACCTACTGTGAAGCATGGGGGTGGAAACATCATGCTTTGGGGCTGTTTTTCTGCAAAGGGACCAGGACGACTGATCCGTGTAAAGGAAAGAATGAATGGGGCCATGTATCGTGAGATTTTGAGTGAAAACCTCCTTCCATCAGCAAGGGCATTGAAGGTGAAACGTGGCTGGGTCTTTCAGCATGACAATGATCCCAAACACACCGCCCGGGCAACGAAGGAGTGGCTTTGTAAGAAGCATTTCAAGGTCCTGGAGTGGCCTAGCCAGTCTCCAGATCTCAACCCCATAGAAAATCTTTGGAGAGAGTTGAAAGTCCGTGTTGCCTAGCGACAGCCCCAAAACATTACTGCTCTAGAGGAGATCTGCATGGAGGAATGGGCCAAAATACCAGCAACAGTGTGTGAAAACCTTTTGAAGACTTACAGAAAACGTTTGACCTGTGTCATTGCCAACAAAGGGTATATAACAAAGTATTGAGAAACTTTTGTTATTGACCAAATACTTATTTTCCACCATAATTTGCAAATAAATTCATTAAAAATCCTACAATGTGATTTTCTGGATTTTTTTTTCTCATTTTGTCTGTCATAGTTGACGTGTACCTATGATGAAAATTACAGGCCTCTCTCATCTTTTTAAGTTGGAGAACTTGCACAATTGGTGGCTGACTAAATACTTTTTTTCCCCCACTGTATATTTGAACATTCTTAGCAAAAGAAAAACTCCATACAATTTACAGGTGTGCGTTTAAATTGCCCTCTGCCCACCTACGCAAATAATCACTTCCCCCATCTCACCTGTCAATCATTGGAGAGTACAGTGGGTTACTCTCATTGTTCGAGAAAGAGCAATTGAGTTAAATGCCATGTGACTAAGTCCAGGAAGTCTATTACAAGCTGTTAAGGGCCACCGGAAATCACTCCCGTGGGTGAAATCCAGGTTAATCACAATTATTTCTCAGCCATTATGCAGAAAATACACATTGGATCGAGTCCTATGTTTCTTTTGAGAACCTACAGTCCCTTCCCATGCAGTGATAATGAAACATTCAGGGCCATGTCACTCTGTTATTTCTTTTGGCTTAGTCCTCAGGTATAATGGGTGACATTAGGCATCCATTTTGGCTCTTTCCCCAGGAATATGCTGTATTTTTCACTGTCAGCCCTGTCACACATGGGTGAACCAAAGCTTCTTCTCAGAACTAGAGTGGAGACTGTGGAGACGTAATTCTGGATTGGTTCTATTCAACCTCATTCAGGTTGATTGTTAAGCACTTTTGAAATGAGTGCTCTCTACCTTGGAACTGATGGATGGATGGCTGGATGGGAGCCTGTGCAAAATGGACACAGAGCCAAAACATGTCTCTGGTGGTTCAGGGAGAAAAAAGGCATCATTGTTGTTCATTCTAGCCTCCCACAGTGGTGGTTTCTGGGTCTGTTCAATGGCTGGTGCTGGGCTATTCAGCTCTCTGGCTCCGAGGTCTGACACACACATCTCAGCAGCAGAGGCTCCAGAGGTGCTTGGACACAGGGGTCTCTTTGTGCTGCCACTCAGGGGTCTGCTATTGTCTGTACCTGTGGCTTTTTCCTTTGTTGCTAACAGGAAACATATGGGGAAGAGTTCAATGTACTCACAGGACATTAATTTTTAGTGTGGCACTATGGGGAGAAGGTAAAGGTGCACAGTACTGGGAAAGGAGAAAATACAAATAAAAAATGAGAAAATGAACAATGCTGCAAATAGGGAAGCTTTTTACTCTGGTTTCTTCACAACATTTGACCAACATTTAACTGACATTTTAGTTAGTAAATCTCAAAGGTTTGCGGAAATATAAGCAGTGTACATCATTTTTAAATGTATTTATCTTTATTTCATCTGGCAGGTTTCCAACTCTGATGGATCAGTGAGGCTCTCCTGAGAATCTCATGAATATATCCAAGACTATGAAACCAGTTTAAAGATGCCGCTTTGCATACATGCACTCCAATTATGACAATGCAAAGAGGACCAGTGGGACGGTAAATAAGAAGCGAGTGAGAAGAAAAAGGTTTGCGAAAATAGAGAGTAAAACTTTGGGAACTCCAAAGCAATCTTTATGTAACAGTAGTGGTTCTGTGAATCACACTTATGTGATTATTAACCTTATCTGAAACTCAAAGATGCCTTGGCTTTAGCTCAGTGGACGAACACAGTCTGGTGGTATGCCATGGCTTTAGCACAGCGGGCTAATACAGTCTTGTGGTGGGTTCTTGGGTATTGCACTGCTTTCTACAATAACATCCTGTCAGACCATTAGAGAACAGTGTCGTTGTTGCAGGAAGCAGACACTAATTTACACCGCAGCAGACAGCCAGATAAGCAATTAATAAGATAATAACACCTTATCAAGGTTCTATGAACATATTTTGTACTTGGACCAGGTTTTTAGACTTTCACTCTGTTCCAAGATGGAAACGAGTGCTATTTTCAGCCTTGCTGTTATTTTGATGGTTTACCACTAATAGTGTGTCTAATGGTTTCTGTGACGAATGAGCAGAATTACTGATTAGGTTTCTCCTGAGAAAGGTTTATTAAAATTCCTCTCGGATTTGACTGTTTTCACATGTGGATTTGATTGCTTTCAAATTGCTTTCCCAGCTCTTTTTTTCACTCTTTTGTTAAGGTGTTAGCGTTGAAGTGTCATTTTCTGTCATGCCGACAACATCTGTGATTCTCATAAACGTCTTGTAAAGTGATAGCTACAGATTGTTATATTCATTAAGCTTTTCAATACACAACAAACACTTCATAACATCAAAATAACTTGCATCTGACCATAAAACGTAACAGTCCTTTGATGAACATTCAGTATAATATGCCTTACTGTTTGAGCTATTCATCTAGTGCCATAATGAAAACGGACAATCTGTACGAGAGCTGAAATGAGACACATCAGAGAAAGGTGCCATTTCCCTCCGCAGTGATTCTGTGATAGTGATCTGCCTAAGGTGGGCTGTGAAGCATATCTTACTGGAGCTTCTCTCTGTTAAACATCCCCATCCACATCCACACTCTGGGAAGGCAGGGAACCGAACCATGAGCATGTTGCCTCATGTTGCCTCTGCAACTCCATCAGTCACTAGTAAACAGAAACACATTTGCACCTGAAGCTACACCTTGGAAATCGAGAGTTTGTATCATAAATGCATGTTTGCTTTAGGTCAGGTGCTAGTATGTTTACAACTCTGGAGCATGTTGAGCTGAGGAATCGCCGTTTAATAAACATAATGGGCCGATAATTGTCTCGGGCCAACTTTCACACTTCTCTCTCTCAGTTTTGGTTCCGCAGGTAGCTGGAAAATATGACATTTCTGACATTCCGTCAGTGTCATGTTTATAACAAGAAACAATGTAACCTTAAGGCATTCTAGGACTGAGTTCTGCACAGGTTTAAACCCTCTGAACTACTTAAAGGAGGTCAAAATGTGCAAATGCAACAAAAGAGGCAGAGAAGATACCACGAGAAATGGTAGCATTCAAACAGCATCAACATAAATGTACCTCTATTTGAGGCCAAAATAACGCTAAAGAATTAGACCACAAAAGAAAGAGAAGATTCCAAGCAAAATGGTAGCATTCAAACAGCGTCAACTGAAATGAACCGAGTTTACTGAAAAAGAAAACGGACGCCTCTTATTCCATGAAGACAACACGACCATTTTCAGGGGCTTGTGTACGGTACTGCATGACCTCGCTCTCATGTCTGTTTACAGTGGCTCTTTCAGAGATAGTTCTTCAGACAAAACAACCACTTAAAACAGAGAAGTACACACAGTGACCGCTCAGATTATTCAGCAGCACGTGAAAAGGCCCTGTGCCGCTGCATTAATTATTAGCCCACTTCACACTATCCCCGTTGTTTTCTTCCCCCGTTGTGGAACATTTCTGAGAAGCGCCGACCTTGCTATACAAAAAAATGTGTGCTCAAATTGTATAACATTTACACTCCCATACTGTATGTCTCATCTACATAACTGTGAAACAGGGAGTGTAAATAGATAAGGAATAGCAAACTACTTTTCTTAGATGCAACAAAATGGAGACTGACAATAAGAGAACAAGCAACAATGGCACAGAAGACTATCGCACATACAGTACATGTATTCCGGTATGGCACGCACGGCATCCCAATAAATAAGGAATAAAAACTACTTTTCTTGGATGCAATAAAATGGAGATTGAAAAGAGTGTTAGGGCTCTATTCAATGTGTAACGCTGAAGCGTTACAGATTCCACAATAGAAATGTAAAGGCAATTTCCGATTGAGCCGGCGTTTACCGTGAATGCAGTCTCCACTAAAGCAGGAACATTGCCTTTAAATTTTACTCACGCTGTAAAGCTGAACTTCCATGATGCAGATTGAATAGAGCCCTAAGAGAACCAGCAACAATGGCACAGAAAACTATGGCTCATAAGGTATTCCAGTATGGCACGTACAGTATCCCAATAGATAAGGAATAGTACAGTAAACAGCTTTTTTCAGATGCAATAAAATCCAGAAAATGGAGACTATAGAAGAGAACAAACAACAATCATTGGCACAGAACCGCTCTCTTTATCACAACCGTGTCTAGAGGCTACCGGAGGTTACTGAACCAAGTGCACATTTCTTTCTTTTAATTCATATTTTGTTTCTCTTGTGACTCCCGTGTGCACCATTTTCGTGACGTTGTCAGCTAACCTGTTTATAGGTTGCATCCCAAATGGCATCCTATTTCCTATATAGTACACTATTTTTGACCAGAGCACTATGGGAATAGGGTGCCATTTGGGATGTCGTGCAAGTCTTCAGTGGCAAAAGGAATATGTTTTTCCAATGATAATCATAACAATCATATCTTAAATTGATCATTTATTTTACTGTATGGTACAAATGCTCCTCTATCCTTTGAAGGGTTTAAAGGAGTATTCCACCCAAGAATGACCTTTTGGTATTTGTTTTATTAGTCCGTTGTTGACATAGTCGGCAAATGTTTGCTCGTCAGCAAAAATGTTTTCAAGATATGTAATTTTAAAAATACAGAAATCATTCCGTATGGGGATGATTTCTGTATTTTGAAAGTGATCTAAGCCAACGCCGTCTGTTTTGCCCCATAGTTGAACATGGCTTGTTTAAAAAAATATATATATACATACACTACCAGTCAAAAGTTTGGACACACCTACTCATTCAAGGGTTTTTCTTTATTTTTACTATATTTTACATTGTTTAATAATGGTGAAGACATCAAAACTATGAAATAACACATATGGAATCATGTAGTAACCAAAAAAAGTGTTAAACAAATGAAAATATATTGTATATTTGAGATTCTTCAAATAGCCACCCTTTGCCTTGATTACAGCTTTGTCCCACTCTTGGCATTCTCTCAACCAGCTTCATGATGTAGTCACCTGGAATGCATTTCAATGAACAGGTGTGACTTCTTAAAAGTGAATTTGTGGAATTTAATTCCGTCTTAATGCGTTTGAGCCAATCACTTGTGTTGTGACAAGATACAGAAGATAGTCCATAAGTTCATTAGTTCATTAGAGTTACCAGCCTCAGAAATTGCAGCCCAAATAAATGCTTCACAGAGTTCAAGTAACAGACACATCTCAACATCAACTGTTCAGAGAGGATTGTGTGAATCAGGCCTTCATGGTCGGATTGCTGCAAAGAAACCACTACTAAAGGACACCAATAAGAAGAAGAGACCTGCTTGGGCCAAGAAACACGAGCAATGGACATTAGACTGGTGGAAATGTGTCCTTTGGTCTGATGAGTCCAACTTTGTGCGATGCGGTGTGGGTGAACGGATGATCTCTGCATGTGTTGTTCCCACCGTAAAGCATGGAGGAGGAGGAGGTGTGATGGTGTGGGGGTGCTTTGCTGGTGACACTGTCTGTGATGATTTCAAGGCACACTTAACCAGCATGGCTACCACAGCATTCTGCAGTGATATGCCATCCCATCTGGTTTGGGCTTAGTGGGACACAGCACCTCCAGGCTGTGTAAGGGCTATTTTACCAAGAAGGAGAGTGATGCAGTGCTGCATCAGATGACCTGGCCTCCACAATCCCCCAAACTCAACCCAATTGAGATTGTTTGGGATGAGTCGGATGGCAGAGTAAAGGAAAAGAAGCCAACAGGTGCTAAGCATATGTGGGAACTCCTTCAAGACTGTTGGAAAAATGTTCCAGGTGAAGCTGGTTGAGAGAATGCCAAGAGTGTACAAAGCTGTCATCAAGGCAAAGGGTGGCTATTTGAATATATTTTGATTTGTTTAATACTTTTTTGGTTACTACATGATTCCATATGTGTTATTTCATAGTTTTGATGTCTTCACTATAATTCTACAATGTAAAACATTTTAGAAATAAAGAAAAACCTTTGAATGAGTAGATGTGTCCAAACTTTTGACTGTTACCGTATATATAAATAGATGATCCCGCAGGTGAAGAAGCCGGATATGGAGGTCTTGGGCTGGAATGGTTACATGTGGTCTGCGGTTGTGAGGCTGGTTTGACGAATTCTCTAAAATGACATTGGCATGGTAGAGAAATTAAGAGTCAATTCTCTGGCAACAGCTCTGGTGGACATTCCTGCAGTCAGCATGCCAATTGCATGCTCCCTCAAAACTTGAGTCATTGTGTTGTGTGACAAAACGGAACACTTTAGAGTGACCTTTTATTGTCCCCAGCACAAGGTGCACCTGTGTAATGATCATGCTGTTTAATCAGCTTCTTGATATGCCACACCTGTCAGGTGGATGGATTATCTTGGCAAAGAGAAATGCTCACTAACAGAGATGTAAATAATTTTGTGCACAACATTTGAGAGAAATAAGCTTTTTGTGCGTATGGAACATTTCTGGGATCTTTCTTTCAGCTCATGACACGTGGGACCAACACTTTACACGTTGCGTTTTTATTTTTGTTCAGTATATATACACTACATTACCAAAAGTATGTAGACACCTGCTCGTCAAACATCTCATTCCAAAAACATGGGCATTAATATGGATTTGGTCCCCTCTTTGCTGCTATAACAGCCTCCACTCTTCTGGGAAGGCTTTCCACTAGATGTTGGAACATTGCTGCGGGGACTTGCTTCCATTCAGCCACAAATGGAAAACCATTTAATGAAGCTCCCAACTAACAGTTTCTGTGCTGACGTTGCTTCCATAGGCAGTTTGTAACTTGGTAGTGAGTGTTGCAACCGAGGACAGATGATTTTTACGCGTTACGCGCTTCAGCACTCGCCGGTCCCGTTCTGTGAGCTTGTGTTGCCTACCACTTCACGCCTTTGTTGCTCCTAGACGTTTCCACTTCACAATAACAGTTTATTTTATTTAACAGCACTTATAGTTGACCGAGGCAGCTCTAGCAGGGCAGAAATTTGACGAATCGACTTGTTGGAAAGATGGCATCCTATGACGGTGCCACTTTGAAAGTCACTGAGCTCTTCAGTAAGGCCATTCTACTGCCAATGTTTGTCTATGGAGATTGCATGGCTGTCTGCTCGATTTTATACACCTGTCAGCAACCGGTGTGGCTGAAATAGCTGAATCCACTAATTTGAAGGGGTGTCCACATACCTTTGTATATATGTGTATATATAAATATATATTATTTTAATTTTTTTAGGGGCTAAACAACCAACCCGTCTTTGAGTCAGCCCACTTAAGTACAGTTCCAATATCCCCAGCAGCTCTCCACTAGGTGAACATCCCTGTAACAAATGACCCTCTTGGGCATAAATCAGCAGACCTCTTCCTCAGCCCCAGACCACACAGCCTCCCCCATAATCCACTCATCATAAAAGAGGAGAAAGGGGGGATGAAAAAAAGTGATACATCTTGTGGAAAATAGAAATAAACCACAGACGAACACACGAACACGCACGCACACACACAGACACACACACATACATAGGCACTACAGTGTGAGAGGACTAACTCATGAGAAGCAATGAGAAGAACTGAATACATTCTGAATAATTAATAATCTGAATAACGAATACTCTGAATAATCGCTTACCTTTTAGTGGTTTAAATTGATAGTAAAGGTTTCTCGCAATATTAGTGTCTGGTGTCTTTTTCCACCCAGTTTCCACAATTCACACTAACCTGACCCTTATTATTACTCTAAGGCTGAGTATCATATGTCACCTTTCTCCCTTAAATAGTGCACTACTTTTGACCAGGACGCATATGGATCACACAATATAGGGATTATGGTGCCATTTGGGATGCATACTTTAATTTCAGTACATACAGTATTTAATTGATATTGATGTGAAAGTTTGGTCCAACTGTATATGACAGTATATTAATGAATTATGTAGAATGAGCCTTTGGTCATATATCAAGACCGGTTAGAGCTCTCTAACTGTTCCTCGACAGCTATAAGTAATTAATTAAGCCTTATCTTTTGAATATTAAACTAATGAAACTGCCCTTTTGGTGAACCATGTATTTTGATTACGAGAATACTGCTGAGGGTGAGTATTTCTCCTTTGATCATTAATACATGAGCTTTTGAACAATATACCTCAATCTGCTACTTTAGTGTTTTGCCTTTCTCTAGACATGTTGGCCCCATAAGATGTACATTTGATGGTTTAATGGGCTGTATATGGATGACGATGGCAAGACACAGACAGCGTTATCACCCTTTATGTTTTTTAATTGGTGAAAGTCAGAGCAGGGTTTGATAATGTGATGAATGCTATCTGTTAAATACATGATAAAGCTGTGCAATCTGGGAAGTGTGAGAGTTAATGTGTGGGAAAAGGTGTGTGGGTGTAGAGTGTTTGTAGATTTTGGAAAGAAGATATAGCTACAGTGTATTTGTAGGCTCGGCCCTATGTGCTCTTTGTCAACTTCGGCCGCATGGCAAATGGCTCAACAAAACACAAAGGACAAAGTCCAAGGACCAGTCAGCCCTTCCCCCATCAAGGGGCCAAAATGTATCTCTCTCTCTACATTATCCAGAGGAATGATTACTGGAATGTGTGATAGAATAATCCTACAGTAACCATGTCTGGTATCTATCTGAAATGTGTCCCTTAAGGAGGACTCTGATGCTATCTATATGGATGTATGATCTCTGTGGTTACTTGTATCTGTATAGGGTGAACTCTAAATTACTCTATGCAAAGGAGTTTATTGTCCTCTCGGGAATTCTGTCTGATTTACATTGGTCTCATCCCCCACACAAGCCTTTAGATGCTGTGACATTGTGTGGACATTGGGCCTGGGTGATCAGGTTACTGTACACTTGACATCATTTGATTGGTCATTGGTGGTTGGTTGTGGTTTGAAATAATTACACCTTTAGAAGTTAGAAACGCAATGAAGGTCTGTTGTTCTCTCTCTTATCCTGTATCCTGTCCAATGGTGACCAGTTTTACAATATTTTCTAATTTTCTAGGCATCTCTTTGTTCATGCTTTTTCTTGTAACTTCACTTTAGGATCTTTATACCTATATTATGAATGCTTTGATGATGTCAGTATTGCTTTGTAACTTAAGCTTTATGACTTGTATGTGAATCCATTAATATTACAAAGTTAGTAAATAATACTTGCTTTGATATTCACTTCTCATGACCATTCCTTGATCTTAGTCGGTTAAACACAGTCAGATAATTAATTTAATAGGTTAATTGCATAGTCTTATTATGGGTTGCATGTGATCTGAGGTGTATATAATATATATAAATATTACCCCACTATACAGTGCATTCGGAAAGTATTCAGACCCCTGACTTTTTCCAAATGTTGATACATTACAGCCTTATTCTAATATTGTATTTTTTTTTAAATCCTCATTCATCTACACACAATACCCCATAATGACAAAGTGAAAACCAGTTTTTAGAAATGTTTGCAAATGTATTATAAATAAAAAAAACAGAAATACCTTATTTACATAAGTATTCAGACCCTCTGCTATGAGACTCGAAATTGAGCTCCAGTGTATCCTGTTTCCATTGATCATCCATGAGATGTTTCCACGACTTGATTGGAGTCCACCTGTGGTAAGTTCAATTGATTGGACATGATTTGGAAAGGCACACACCTGTCTATATACTGTAAGGTCCCACAGCTGACAGTGTATGTCAGAGCAAAAACCAAGCCATGAGGTCGAAGGAATTGTCTGTGGAACTCAGAGACAGAATTGTGTCGAGGCACAGATCTGGGGAAGGGTACCAAAACCTTTCTGCAGCATTGAAGGTCCACAAGAACATAGTGGCCCCAATCATTCTTAAATGGAAGAAATTTGGAACCACCAAGACTCTTCCTACAGCTGGCCGCCCGGCCAAACTGAGCAATCGGAGGAGAAGGGCCTTGGTCAGGGAGTTGACAAAGAACCCGATGGTTACTCTGACAGAGCGCCTGAGTTCCTCTGTGGAGATGGGAGAACCTCCCAGAAGGACAACCATCTCTGCAGCACTCCATCAATCAGGCCTTTATGGTAGAGTGGCCAGACGGAAGCCACTCCTCAGTAAAAGGCACATGACAGCCCGCTAAAGACTCTCAGACCATGAGAAACAATATTCTCTGGTCTGATGAAACCAAGATTGAACTCTTTGGCCTGAATGCCAAGTGTCACGTCTGGAGGAAACCTGGCACAATTTTTCAGTGGCAGGGACTGGGAAACTAGTCAGGATAGAGGGAAAGATTAATGGAGTAAAGTACAGAGAGATCCTTGATGAAAACCTACTCCAGAGCGCTCAGGACCTCAGACTGGGGCGAAGGTTCACCTTCCAACAGGACAATGACCCTAAGCAAACAGCCAAGAAAACGCAGGGTTGGCTTCGGGACAAGTCTCTGAATGTCTTTGCATGGCCCAGCCAGAGCCCGGACTTGAACCCGATCTAACATCTCTGGAGAGACCTGGAAATAGCTGTGCATTGACGCTCCCCATCCAACCTGACAGAGCTTGAGAGGATCCCCAAATACAGGTGTGCCAAGCTTGTAACGTCATACCTAAGAAGACTCGAGGCTGTAATCGCTGCCAAATGTGCTTCAACAAACTACTGAGTAAAGGGTATGAATACTTATGTAAATGTCATATTTCAGTTTTTTATTTATAATACATTTGCTAAAATGTCTAAAAAACGTTTTTGCTTTGTCATTATGGGGTATTGTGTGTAGATTGATGGGGGGGGGGGGGTGATTTAATCAATTTTAGAATAATGCTGTAACGTAACAAAATGTGCAAACAGTCAAGGGTCCTGTATACTTTTAATGAATTTTTTTCTTAAACACTTTTTATTCTACGTAGCTAGTTATGTATAGGTAGCTATCAAGTAAACACAATTACTTTGCCTTTTGCCCTACCCACTGGGCACACGCTGGTTGAATCAACATTGTTTCCACATCATTTCAACGGAATAAAGTTGAACCCAGTGGGTAGCTGTTTTGTCAAGCTGTTGCACATTCAATGTTTTTAATCCTTTATTTTTATTTTTGCTTTTGTATTTTATTGTTGCCTTGGATGCCATGAATGACTCATTACAAAAAAGTTCTCATTATTATTTATTTAAAATCAGTGAACCAATACTTGTTGTGAAGTTATGCATGATTCCAAATTGCAAAATTAAGTAGGAATCTTAATTTCTGCCAAAAATCCTCTCAAACTGCCATTTCTACTTTGGCACAGAACCTAGCTAACATATGATAGTTAAAACAAAAAAATGATAGTTAAAGAGAAATGTCAGTGAACACCTTGCCAGAGGTCAGTCTAAAACTGTCCCTTTGTTCCCTTTGCAGCTATCTTAAGATGAATGCACTAACTGTAAGTCGCTCTGAAAAAGAGTGTCTGCTAAATTACTAAAATGTAAAATGTAAATGTTCAGTCGTCTCATGGTTCATTAACACAGTGACAAGAAGCTACAGTATATCTTTCCAGGCATCAGAGCTGTTGATGTTTTTCATAAAACGGGCGCCTGCCAGAAGAATCTGTTAGGTATCCCACACTGACAACCAGCACAAACAAAATTCTCTCTTCGTAGGTTATCTTAATTGCATCCCTCTTTCACCGAGTGCGCCCACTCGGTTCGCCATGTCAGGAATAATGCCATTCACCCTCATGTTTTTAATTCAAACTCCCTCTTCTATTTCCATGAGTGTCATTGACTATTCATAGTTTTTGACAAAGGAATATATTTTTATCTCTGCAAAAAATGGCTGCATTTCGAATATAATTCATTTTCTTTGTAATACCGAGTCTACAGTTGATAAACAAAGGTTCATATGGAAAGTATTTTTTTCTATTACAATTTCTCTCATCACTACACACTTGTTTCTCTACTCAAAATAATGTATTAACCAGACTATTTTTAACACCTCCAAGCTTATCTGTGTGTACTCTATCTGACCCCAAGTTTACTTCCTAGTGTTTTGATGTGGTTGCCCAATGGCCAGCCTTGTGGACAGGCACATGGGGATATTCCCATGATGGCAGCAGAGTGCACTAAATCTGTGGGCGGTGAAGCCCTCTATGATAGAGACAGAGGAGGCCAGTGTGGCCATTGGAGGACAGTATGACCTTATGAGTCAGTGTCATAGAGATAGAAAGAGGGCACACCTCTTTACCATTGATCGCCTTTGACCGCCTCTGTGACAGCATGGGCAATGCCATGGAGGGCTATCCATAGAATTACTTATTGAATTATAGGATCTCTATGGGGCTATCTCCATTTCATGCTAAAACATTGTTTGTGGGAAGTGTGTCCTCTATCCATCTCTATGGGAAGGCTGGACACTCACAGGCTTCTATCTCCACAGTCAGCTCTTATCTGGATGCTCTTTCTGATGAAGGGAGAGTGGGGGGAGATAGTGTCTGAAGGTCACCTCTGGAAACCAACCAGGGGACTGATAAGGGCTGAACTGCAGGCGCTCCCAGGGGAGGAAGCCTTTGGTCTCAAATCACCCAAATCTGGGATAAAACACTTGTTTGCGTTGAACGCTTGATTGAGCCTGCCTGGAGTTTCTTTGAACCTTGGGACGATTCCATTGGTTCCATTGCACCAGGCAAGCTCAATCAAGCACAGACAAAAATATTTGATATACATATACATATATATTTGAACCGAGGTCTAACCACCCAAAACTGGGTCATCTGAGGCTGTTTTGAGCACATCATGTTGAAACCACAACATTGACCATAACTTCAGAAGAAATGCGCAGTACTAAAGGGTTGTGTCGTTGTACTTGGAGGTCTGGCGAGCTGGCTGGCTGTGTATGTGTGTGGGGGTGTGTGTGTCTGTGTGTGTGCACGTGTGTGCCTGTGTGTTTCCATGCGTGCATCCAAGTGTGTCTTGTGCTGTTCCACTGACTGTCGCTTGCGGACAAACTTTTCCTTCCACACCACACCACCACCACAACTACAGCCAAAATGTCCCTCCTCCTCCCCCTACCCACCTCCCCCCTGTCGCCGGCACCACCACAACCACCACCACAACCACAGCTGTATCAATCTGTCAAACCAGCAGGCGCCACCATCCACCATCAGCCCACGTGAGTAGCGCCCATACCCCCCTTTCTCCCTCTTATTTACGGCTATGTAGAGCGGAACTGACATGGTGGAGGGAAGAAGCAGAGTCTGAGAGTTAAAGAGCTCAACACACAACCACAGGGAAAAGCCACCACTGTTCATGTGTGATGATCTCAAAGAAGGAAATGGAGCTTTGTCAGGGCCCGTATTTACAAAGCTTCTCAGAGTAGGAGAGCTGATCTATACACAGTGAGGGAAAAAAGTATTTGATCCCCTGCTGATTTTGTACGTTTGCCCACTGACAAAGACATGATCAGTCTATAATTTTAATGGTAGGTTTATTTGAACAGTGAGAGACAGAATAACATCAAAAAAATCCAGAAAAATGCATGTCAAAAATGTTATAAATTGATTTGCATTTTAGTGAGGGAAATAAGTATTTGACCCCTCTGCAAAACATGCAGTACTTAGTACTTGCTGGCAAAACCCTTGTTGGCAATCACAGAGGTCAGACGTTTCTTGTAGTTGGCCACCAGGTTTGCACACATCTCAGGAGGGATTTTGTCCCACTCCTCTTTGCAGATCTTCTCCAAGTCATTAAGGTTTCGAACCTGACATTTGGCAACTCGAACCTTCAGGTCCCTCCACAGATTTTCTACGGGATTAAGGTCTGGAGACTGGCTAGGCCACTCCAGGACCTTAATGTGCTTCTTCTTGAGCCACTCCTTTGTTGCCTTGGCCGTGTGTTTTGGGTCATTGTCATGCTGGAATACCCATCCACGACCCATTTTCAATGCCCTGGCTGAGGGAAGGAGGTTCTCACCCAAGATTTGACGGTACATGGCCCCGTCCATCGTCCCTTTGATGCGGTGAAGTTGTGCTGTCCCCTTAGCAGAAATACACCCGCAAAGCATAATGTTTCCATCTCCATGTTTGACGGTGGGGATTGTGTTCTTGGGGTCATAGGCAACTTTCCTCCTCCTCCAAACATGGCGAGTTGAGTTGCTGCCAAAGAGCACGATTTTGGTCTCATCTGACCACAACACTTTCACCCAGTTCTCCTCTGAATCATTCAGATGATCATTGGCGAACTTCAGACGGGCATGTATATGTGCTTTCTTGAGCAGGGGGACCTTGCGGGCGCTGCAGGATTTCAGTCCTTCACGGCGTAGTGTGTTACCAATTGTTTTCTTGGTGACTATGGTCCCAGCTGCCTTGAGATCATTGACAAGATCCTCCCGTGTAGTTCTGGGCTGATTCCTCACCGTTCTCATGATCATTGCAACTCCACGAGGTGAGATCTTGCATGGAGCCCCAGGCCGAGGGAGATTTACAGTTATTTTGTATTTCTTCCATTTGCGAATAATCGCACCAAACTGTTGTCACCTTCTCACCAAGCTGCTTGGCGATGGTCTTGTAGCCCATTCCAGCCTTGTGTAGGTCTACAATCTTGTCCCTGACATCCTTGGAGAGCTCTTTGGTCTTGGCCATGGTGGAGAGTTTGGAATCTGATTGATTGATTGAGAGTGTGCTCCTAATCTCAGCTCGTTACCTGTATAAAAGATACCTGGGAGAAAGAAATCTTTCTGATTGAGAGGGGGTCAAATACTTATTTCCCTCATTAAAATGCCAATCAATTTATAACATTTTTGACATGCGTTTTTCTGGATATTTTTGTTGTTATTCTGTCTCTCACTGTTCAAATAAACCTACCATTAAAATTATAGACTGATCATTTCTTTGTCAGTGGGCAAACGTACAAAATCAGCAGGGGATCAAATACTTTTTTCCCTCACTGTAGGTATCAGGTCTTTCCTGTTTATATACTATTTTTCAGAATGATCTAAAAGAGAAAACTGATCCTAGATCAGCACTCCTATTCTGAGATGATTTATCAATATGTACCCAGATCTTTGTCTTGAGCTTAGGCTGCTAAAGCGATTTATCTACTGCTAAAGCCAAACTACATTTAGCAGGTTCATTAAAGCTGTATTGATTTATTTAAATGGGAGACATATTGCATTACCCAATACGCACATCTCATATATCATAGACAGGATAGAGTGCTTATGTGTGTATGGTATATCATTTACTGTTCCTTGCACTGTTTTGTTTACAAGTTATGACAGATCTACTGCCTCAACCAACTGGGCACAGACGTCAATTAAACGTCTATTCCATGTTGGTTCAAGGTCATGTCATCAAATGACACGGAAACAACGTTGATTCAACCAGAGTGTGCCCAATGGGAAGGGTATTGATTGAAAAATCAATTTTAATTTGTTGATATTGAAAAGAAAAACAGTACACTAACATGGCTCCTATAAATGTAATAAATATCAACATTTTGGCAGCTAAGCCTTCATCAGGGTTTAAAAGATATTGACATCCACTTAGCTTGTAGGGCTGTGAAATATTGTTGCTATGTATTTTTTCTCTTGATTACAATGGAAATTGCAAGTCGTTTGGCCTTGCATTGTGTGATTTTCCCTCATTTACATAAGGTTTTACTGGCTTTACTCAGCAAATAAGGCATCACCCATACAATTTCTCATAACTGTTGAACAATGAGCCTACGCAACATTCTGCACACCGAAATTCACCTTTGGATGAAAATGGTAGGCTTTTTCTGCTGCTTTGTTTAGGTTGTACGTGTATCGTGGGTGCAAATCTCCAATGATCAGCAAAAAATTACATATGCTATCTCCTTTTCACTGTAGTTTTCCTATAATAAACCAAGTAAAGTTTGTGGCTCTGTAGATAAGATAAGAAGTACTATACTGTATACCAGTCTATTTCCTATCTGCTTTCACACTTCTTTGTCGTAACCTAAACATAGAGCTTGTGCTGTTTTGTGGTCAGAAAGGTGTAAAACATTCACCTTTTCACTCCCGTAGCATTGGCACATTTCACTGAGGTGGAAACATTTCAATTATGAGGCATAGCATCTTTTGTCTGTCATTTGCCAGTATTTATGTAGATAATACAATTGAATTAATAAAATGGTTGTCGTCTTTGTGAGACCGATGTGAAAGAGGCAAAACTAGGATGTATTCTTCTGTGGAAATTAAGTTTCCATTTTCTTTACCATATGTATAGGCACAATGACAAATCCACCGGAACAAATCATGTGTAAATTGGAAAAGTAGCTTGTCATTCAACACTCATTGTAACCAAATTCAAATATATTTTGTAAGCAGCTGTGTTCAAGTGATAAGAGATAGGAGAAAATAAAAGTTAATTTGGTTTCGGGCTTCATTCTAACACAAAACATAAGATTGTGGAGAAATCTGTAACTCAAGGTCCATCAGAAGGATTTCACAGCATTTGGGTGTACGGTATGTATCACGCTATCTGTATTTCTTTTGATTAGATATAACATTTTGTTATAGCATGTCATTCAATTTTTATTAAAGAGAGGACACATTCAATTGGTCCACCAGACTGTCAGTGTGGAGCTTTGTGAGCAAAACAGAATCCATTTCTTTCCATTTCTTTTTATAGGCTTAAAGTGAAACATTTTCAGAAATTAAATTACCCAAATTTCCCTGCACGCATTCCAATGCGTATCTAAAAACATTACCAACATTTTCATTGTAATGACCCATGCAGTATCATGTGTTATTTTCCCAAAGTATCATGTGAGAAGACAGGTCCTATGGACCCTAGTCAAAAGTAGTACACTATGTAGGTAATAGTGTGCCATTTCGGACGCAGACAACAAGTGCTACTGCTCACTATCCACACCTCTTTGAGCTATAACTCTAACAACGCATCCTGAAAATTAATGGTGTGTTATAATGTTGGCCTATTAGGATTCTTGACTAGACTTAACTCTGTCTCTGAAGACCCGCCGCTTATATTTGATTTACATTACAGTCTTCTGACCAGTGTTCAACTGGACTGTAAAGTCATTAAGTCAGCGATCCTATTGTACAAAGACTTGTCCGAAGCACCTCGAGTACGCACTTTAAACTATATTAAACAGTATATCACACAATCATAACCCATGGTGAAGCATTGAAGGCCCTAAGCAAAAATATATAAAAGAGCACTTATAATTATGAAGTGCTTTGTTAAAGCGCCTGCGTACAACATGCTGTTTTTAATTAATGTAATTATCTCATCATGTTGGTTCAATTATGCCCTCAAAGTAAAGGATATGATCAAACAGATTCAATCTACAGAATGCACTTTAGAATAAATGTTTTTATTGTTAAAAGGGCCTCAGTACTCTGAAAATTCTTGATTCAGTAATTCAGTAAGGCCTAAGAATTGTTGTTCACTAGTTTACTCCAAGTAGGGAAAGGGTGGTGGGGGTGGAAAGTAATAAAAGGGAATATATATATTTTTAAAGGATATATATATGTATATGTATGTGTATATATATATATATATATATATATATATATATACAGTGGGGGAAAAAAGTATTTAGTCAGCCATCAATTGTGCAAGTTCTCCCACTTAAAAAGATGAGAGACTATGACAGACAAAATGAGAAAAGAAAATCCAGAAAATCACATTGTAGGATTTTTAATGAATTTATTTGCAAATTATGGTGGAAAATAAGTATTTGGTCAATAACAAAAGTTTCTCAATACTTTGTTATATACCTTTTGTTGGCAATGACACAGGTCAAAAGTTTTCTGTAAGTCTTCACAAGGTTTTCACACACTGTTGCTGGTATTTTGGCCCATTCCTCCATGCAGATCTCCTCTAGAGCAGTGATGTTTTGGGGCTGTCGCTGGGCAACACAGACTTTCAACTCCCTCCAAAGATTTTCTATGGGGTTGAGATCTGGAGACTGGCTAGGCCACTCCAGGACCTTGAAATGCTTCTTACGAAGCCACTCCTTCGTTGCCCGGGCGGTGTGTTTGGGATCATTGTCATGCTGAAAGACCCAGCCACGTTTCATCTTCAATGCCCTTGCTGATGGAAGGAGGTTTTCACTCAAAATCTCACGATACATGGCCCCATTCATTCTTTCCTTTACACGGATCAGTCGTCCTGGTCCCTTTGCAGAAAAACAGCCCCAAAGCATGATATTTCCACCCCCATGCTTCACAGTAGGTATGGTGTTCTTTGGATGCAACTCAGCATTCTTTGTCCTCCAAACACGACGAGTTGAGTTTTTACCAAAAAGTTATATTTTGGTTTCATCTGACCATATGACATTCTCCCAAACCTCTTCTGGATCATCCAAATGCACTCTAGCAAACTTCAGACGGGCCTGGACATGTACTGGCTTAAGCAGGGGGACACGTCTGGCACTGCAGGATTTGAGTCCCTGGCGGCGTAGTGTGTTACTGATGGTAGGCTTTGTTACTTTGGTCCCAGCTCTCTGCAGGTCATTCACTAGGTCCCCCCGTGTGGTTCTGGGATTTTTGCTCACCATTCTTGTGATCATTTTGACCCCACGGGGTGAGATCTTGCGTGGAACCCCAGATCGAGGGAGATTACCAGTGGTCTTGTATGTCTTCCATTTCCTAATAATTGCTCCCACAGTTGATTTCTTCAAACCAAGCTGCTTACCTATTGCAGATTCAGTCTTCCCAGCCTGGTGCAGGTCTACAATTTTGTTTATGGTGTCCTTTGGCAGCTCTTTGGTCTTGGCCATAGTGGAGTTTGGAATGTGACTGTTTGAGGTTGTGGACAGGTGTCTTTTATACTGATAACAAGTTCAAACAGGTGCCATTAATACAGGTAACGAGTGGAGGACAGAGGAGCCTCTTTAAGAAGAAGTTACAGGTCTGTGAGAGCCAGAAATCTTGCTTGTTTGTAGGTGACCAAATACATATTTTCCACCATAATTTGCAAATAAAATGTGATTTTCTGGAAAAAAAATGCTCAATTTGTCTGTCATAGTTGACGTGTACCTATGATGAAAATTACAGGCCTCTCTCATCTTTTTAAGTGGGAGAACTTGCACAATTGGTGGCTGACTAAATACTTTTTTTCCCCCACTGTATATATATATATATATATATATATATATATATATATATATATATATATATATATATATATATATATATATATATATATATATATATATATATATATATATATATATATATATATATATAAAAACATGGGGGATTGGAAGTGATGCAGACAATTACATTGATGGAAGTTACAATCTATCTGCAATATTAAGCTGATCTACCCCCTAAAAAAAAGAAAGAAAAAAAATACAAATTCTGACATGTCGTTTTCTGGACATTTGCTTTTTGCAGCATGTCATGTCATTTTTCTATACTTCTTTCTGAAGGTTCAGTTTCCAAACAAACAATATTTATCCGATACATATAGCTTTCCTCGTTGTAACCCCTCAGTTACTGTAACTCTCCCACAAATAGAAACTTTGTTGAATTGCTGAGGTAGAATGATGACGCTGTGTATCTGCCTTCCTACTTTCTGACTGTGTTGATTTGCTGGAGTGTTGAACAGAGAGTGACAGAACAATGATTAAGTTTGAGTCTATTCTTGAGTCTCTTCTTGGTCTCTTCTTGGCCATATTGTACCCTCCAGGCAAAAAAAAGTGTCAGCATAGTGTCCACATGATCTCAACTTACTTTATTTATGTTATCACCAGGGGTGAAAGTAAGGCGGTACCCAAACCCTCTCAATTGGGTTGAGGTCGGGGAATTGTGGAGGACAGGTCATCTGATGCAGCACTCCATCACTCTCCTTCTTCATCAAATAGCCCTTACACAGCCTGGAGGTGTGTTTTGGCTCATTGTCCTGTTGAAAAACAAATGATAGTCCCACTAAGCCCAAACCAGATGGGATGGCGTATCACTGCAGAATACCCTTGGCAGCCATGCTGGTGTTCTAAATAAATCACAGAGAGTGTCACCAGCAAAGCACCCCCACACCATTACACCTCCTCTTCCATGCTTCACGGTGGGAACCACACATGCAGAGATCCGTTCACCTACTCTGCGTCTCACAAAGACACGGCGGTTGGAACCAAAAATCTCAAATTTGGTCTCATCAGACCAAAGGATACATTTCCACCGGTCTAATGTGCATTGCTCGTGTTTCTTGGCCCAAGTAAGTCTCTTCTTCTTATTGGTGTCCTTTAGTAGTGGTTTCTTTGCAGCAATTCGACCATGAATGCCTGATTCAAACAGTCTCCTCTGAACAGTTGATGTTGAGATTTGTATATTACTTGAACTCTGTGAAGCATTTATTTGGGCTGCAATTTCTGAGGCTGGTAACTCTAATGAACTTATCCTCTGCAGCAGAGGTAACTCTGGGTCTTCCTTTCCTGTGGTGGTCCTCATGAGAGCCAGTTTTATCATACCACTTGATGGTTTTTGCGACTGCACTTAAAGAAACTTTCAAAGTTCTTGACTGACCTTCATGTCTTAAAGTAATGGTGGACTTTCGTTTCTCTTTGCTTATTTGAGCTGTTCTTGCCATAATATGGACTTGGTCTTTTACCAAATATGGCTATCTTCTGTATACCACCCCTACCTTGTCACAACACAACTGATTGGCTCAAATGCATTAAAAATGAAAGAAATTCCACAAATTAACTTTTAACAAGGCAAACCTGTTAGTAGAAATTAATTCCAGGTGACTACCTCATGAAGCTGGTTGAGAGAATGCCAAGAGTGTGCAAAGCTGTCATTAAGGCAAACAGGGGTTATTTGAAGAATCTCAAATCTCAAATATATTTTGATTTGTTTTTGGTTACTACATGATTCCATATGTGTTATTTCATAGTTTTTATGTCTTCACTATTATTCTACAATGTAAAAATAAAGAAAAACCCTGGAATTAGTAGGCGTGTCTAAACTTTTGACTGGTACTGTAGGTGTTTTGTAACAGATGTCTCTTTCCAATCATAAAATTGTGGTTGCACAGTGCCCTGTTGGGGTTTGGATGCTGGAAATACCAAATAGATGATTGTTGAGTTGCAACTGTCAGTGAAATGCATAATAGGGTTTCAAGGTTTGGTTAAAAGTCCCAAATTAAATGTTCATCTGACGTCTTTGCCCGGTGATAGATAGTTTTTATCTCGTGCCTCTCAGAAGATGTATTATTAAAAGCAGCAATGAAAAGTTAGACCGTTATTTTCAGTTCATTCCAACTTTATATAATTATTATCCATACACTCTTAAAACCTACCTTGCAGTTTTCCCACACCGTCTGATGAAATTAGAATGGATTTATTGATCGCTGGTCCATATTCATCCAGGAGGTTTGTAGTGCACAGTAGTTATGATGGCTTTTGAGCTGCAGTTGCAGATTTGGGCTCCAGAGACAATGACTGCGTATATAGATAATGATCCAAATATGGATCTGCTGATGGGGAGATGATGCCTCTGCGATAATTAAAGAGATACTATCTGTCATTTCATCAGCTCTACTGGAGTCCTTATTGAGTATCGTGGAGAGTCTGGTTTCTAATGTGGGGCCTTGTTGACCTCTAATCTGAAGTCAGCCAATATGGAGACCATGTTTAGTAATATGGGGCCTCATTGAGTTCTAATCTGATCCGAAGTCAGGGAGTATAGTATGTCGGTTGGATTATTAGTATTATTCATGTCATTAACATTAACATCAAGTCATTAACAGTCCCGTAATGTGTTTGCGTTCTCGAGGCACACACACCACACACACACACAAACACATGCTTACACACACACATGCACGCATGCTGCTGAAGTGCTGAAGGTCCAATGATAAATCATACCATACAAGCCAAACACCACCTCCTCATATATACTATGTACACTAGGCCTAGGGATGCAGAGATGCCCATGTCATGACCATGTACCACACACACACACACACACACACACACACACACACACACACACACACACACACACACACACACACACACACACACACAGCTCCAACCCTTCATCTGCAGTGTGCACTAGGAATACAACGATGCCCACAGCAAGTGCACACACACACACACACCCTGTTCTCTGGCGGTGGTGATGGATCACATAACCAAAGCCTCTCTCCACCCCCTCATCCCCTGTATGAGTCTGCTGCTCCACCACTGATTCCCAGCGCTTTCTCCACATTTTTCACATGGCCTGACGGACGGCGGCCGGAGGGGGAGAAACGCTTGGCCGCTGGGTTGGTGCCAGAGACGGCCCAGGCCTGGTTCTCATGTTTTACCACATCACCACATTAGGCAACTCATTCATTACCAGTTACAGGCACTATGTGGGGAGAAGAGAATAGAATAGAATAGAATAGAATAGAAGAGAAGAGAAGAGAAGAGAAGAGAAGAGAAGAGAAGAGAAGAGAAGAGAAGAGAAGAGAAGAGAAGAGAAGAGAAGAGAAGAGAAGAGAAGAGAAGAGAAGAGAAGAGAAGAGAATGAGACGACTAATGAGACGACCAATGAGCCCCAAGAGCCTGGGCCTCATCTCAATTCAATGGATCTCTCCGAAAGGAACTATCACTCTGCCATCATCTGGCCAGGGATCCCCTGATCTGAGACAAAAGAGCGAGAAAGAAACAGAGACGTTTACCCAACACCTGCCCTGGCTGAGGAGTCCCCATGGGTCCACTGTGAGAAAGACGCAGAAGAGTTGAAACAAGTGTCACAGATGAGCAGTGGAAACGGATCAAATGGTTCATATTGATTTCTGCTCAAAAAGGGCCAACATTGGCCCTGCTGATTGCCTTGAACCTGGCTATTGGAATACAGGGACACAGATTTGCACAGTACCATAGCCAGTGTATTGAAACCCGACTCCTATCAAAATCCATAGGCTGGTGTCCCAGTTTTAAGGTATACAGGGATACACTGATTACCATGAAGAAGAGTTAACTTTCTTTTTTTAAAGGAATTCGAATTAGAATGTCTTGTTCACAACTAAAACATTTCAGGGACTTAGTTGCCTCTGAGATCTAGAGTCTTGGCAACAGGATTTATTAAACAACTCTTGGAGAATACTACATACAGTAATTTAAATGAATTTGATGCCTTTTTTAATTTGTCCTCTGCTTAAGGACATATTATACCGTTCAATACCAGACCTGGGTTCAAATACTATTTGAAATAATTTCAAATACATTACCTGGGCCTGATTGAGTTTGCCTGGCACAATGGAACCAATATAATATTAGCAAAAGAGTAATCCCGGCCCAGCTGGCACTCCAGGCAGGCTAAAGCAAACACTAAAAGTTCTAGGAACATTTAAACTAGTATGTGAACCCAGGTATGTTCAGTACCACAGGGCCATTGCTTCCCGTGGCGGAGTTTCCTTAGTTCCTCCTTAGTTTCTCCTCGTTTGATCTGTCATTTAGGAGGTGAACACTCTTTAATGTGACCGGAGGGAGAGGGGCAAACTTTAAGAGCTTCTCATTAGGGATGACCCAAGGCGGGGGGAGAGGAGGAGGAGGAGGAGGAGGAGGGGGGGGGGGGGGGCACCCTCAGTTTATATCAGCAGGGTCTGAGAGAGGGAGGTTGGAGGGAGAGAGAAAAGAAGAGAGGGAACAAAGCAAGGAATAGTTCTCCCATCATTCCCTCTGTTGTTCAGTAGATCATGCGAGGGAGATAGAGAGAGGAAGAAAGAGAGGAAGAAAGAGAGGAAGGAAGAGAGGAAGGGGGAACTGAAACGCTCTCACCTCAAACAACCGCTGATGGATATAATACAGAAATACAGACAGAACGACACAGAAAGACAGACAGAGAGAGAGAGAGAGAGAGAGAGAGAGAGAGAGAGAGAGAGAGAGAGAGAGAGAGAGAGAGAGAGAGAGAGAGAGAGAGAGAGAGAGAGAGAGAGAGAAACACAATTAGACCCAACCAAATCATGAGAAAACAACAATATAATTACTTGACACATTGTAAAGAATTAAACAAATAACAAAGCAAACTGGAATGCTATTTGGCCCTAAACAAAATATCTGACGACTGTGACTGACCCTAAATTAAGGAAACTTTGACTATGTACAGACTCAGTGACCATAGCCTTGCTATTGAGAGAGGCTACCATAGGCAGACCTGGCTCTCAAGAGAAGACAGGCTATGTGCACACTTCCCACAAAATGAGGTGTAAACTGAGCTGCACTTCCTAACCTGCCAAATGTATGACCATATTAGAGACACATATTTCCCTCAGATTACACAGACCCACAAAGAATTTGAAAATAAATCAAATTTTGATAAACTTCCAAATCTATTGGGTGAAATACCACGGTGTGCCATCACAGCACCAATATTTGTGACCTGTTGCCACAAGAAAAGGGCAACCAGTGAAGAAAAAACACCATTGTAAATAAAACCTACATTTATTTATGTTTATTTATTCTCCCTTTTTTACTTTAATTATTTGCACGTTGTTATAACACTGTACATAGCCATATTATGACATTTGAAACTTTTGTGTGTGTAATGTTTACTGTTAATTTTTTATTGTTTATTTCACTTTAGTTTAGTATCTATTTCACTTGCTTTGGCAATGTAAACATATGTTTCCCATGCCAAGAAAGCCCTTTGAATGTAATTGAGAGAGAGAGAGAGAGACAGAGAGAGAGACAGAGAGACAGAGACAGAGACAGAGACAGAGAGCGAGGGCGAGAGAGAGAGACTGATACAAAATGAGACAACATACAGTGCTAGCAGAGGTATAGCGGGCAGTATGCCTTGAGGAGGGAGAGCGTCATCGTTAATCAGTTCATCCATCCTGATGAACGATAGACAGCTGCTGAAGAATGGATGGAACCGAATGATAAATAACTAGACGTGTAGCGCAGGGGGATGATTGATTGACAGATGGCAGATGAGCAGTGGAGGCAAGCCCATAAGTCATGCCTAAGTTGGAGTCCATCATTACAGTCTGAGATTTATTTGTCAGAGATGAATATATGGAGTCGCTGTGCCAGACAGAGTGGGCTGCTGTGCAAGCCACTCAAAACAGACAGAGACAGACTGGACTGTCAAGTGTATCCAAACCTGTCTACTTGATATCTGCTTATTATGAACACTTTTACCAAACATTTGGACTATTGCTTTAATATGCTTATAAAAAATATAGGAATACAGATAGGCTTTCAATATTACTCATAAATGATCTATTGCTTATGAATGTTCAAAAATGCTACAATACGCATTTATTAATAGCACATACGAATTGTGTTGTTAGTAGTGACCCAAACATGTTATGAAGAAATGTGGGTGTATTGTGAAGCGGTGATACGTTTGTGTGCATGTCTGTCATCAGTAACTATTACTACCAAAGGCCACACATGTATGACCGGATAAGAGTCTTCAGACGATTGATCTGTAGGATAAAGGGCAGTTTAAGCTTTTAAACTGTTTTACACTAAGCTAACCTGCAATTCATTGATTCATGGATGAACACATGGGTTGCATCCGAAATTACACCTATATAGTGCACTACTTTTGATCAGGGCCGGTATGGCTCTGGGCCCGGTTTCCCAAAAGCATTTTAAGGTTAAATTAATCTCAGAACCATATGTTAAATTAATCTTAGAGCCATAGGATCCTATGGTTCTAAGGTGAACTTAACCTTAAGATGCCTTTTGGAAACCGGGCCCAGAGGTTAAGTTAATGTTAGAGCCATAGGATCTTATGGTTCTAAGATGAACTTAACCTTAAGATGCTTTTGGGAAACCGGGCCCAGAGCCATATCCGCCCTGGTCAAAAGTAGTGCACTTTATAGGGTATAGGGTGCAATTTCATACGTAAACATGGTGTTTTTCAGACTTCCTGTCTTTTTCGCGATTTCATATCCTGTCACAGTAGGTGGCAATTCAAAAAGGAGTCAAGCGGATATGAAAAGTAGTTCAGATAGGTTAACTATTTTATCGAGAAGAAAGTAGTTCCGGTACTTTCACATCAAGTCAGTGAAATGGATCACTTGAACCTTAAAACTACAGTGGGGGGAAAATGTATTTGATCCCCTGCTGATTTTGTACGTTTGCCCACTGACAAAGAAATGATCAGTCTAGAATTTTAATGGTAGGTTTATCTGAACAGTGAGAGACAGAATAACAACAAAAAAATCCAGAAAAACGCATGTCAAAAATGTTATGAATTGATTTGCATTTTAATGAGGGAAATATTATTCTCAGGTAGAGGGTGTCTTGAGAAATATAGCCAAAAGAGCTTTCAAATATTTGAGAGATAAATGATAACAGGCTTCCTCACAGGTAGATGAAGATTGACTTTGTGATAAACAGCTTTGTCCTTTCCAAACACGCCCAGCAGAAAGTAGCTGCTGCTTATCAGATCTGAGAGAAACCTCTACAGCTCTGCAGCAGTGCTAACAGCACACATGTTTGTTTCCTGTAAAAACAGCATATGACTCTCTCTCACCCTGTGTTTACACCCCAACATCCTTATTACACAACTCGGCACCTGAGGAGCCCCACACGACACACAGACACACACACCTCCCAGCAGATGGAGAAGTACTCATTGTTCTGCCTCAGAAAGAAAGGAGGGTTTGTCAGGAGAAACGTGTGTCCACACACACACACACAGGCCTTTTCTGACCGCTGAGGGTACCGACTAATTGTTTTACTAAACAGACTTAACGTCAGCCATTTGATCCGGTTGTTGTGGCAAGTTGTTGGATAAGGTCACTCCAAGACCTTGACAAAGTGTTGGCTAAGCTCCAAGCATAAGACCCCAGATACCCTAATATCTCAATGTGTATTTGTTATGAAAAGAAAAACATGTTGGCCGCCAAAGTGATATTTTAAATATGTTGCAATGTGGATTAGAACGTATAAGCGGGGTTTGTTTGGGAGTAATTATGAGTTGTTTTCATTGATTCCCTGTGAACTTTGTGACGTCACGAGAGGCTACACAGCTTTCAGCGGGATTGCTCAAGTAGTGCAAGGAGACAAGGTTCAAACAAAACAAGGATTTTATTATAGGTCTTGGGAAATTAACGAAAATATAACAAAATTCTGTTCTCTTGTGGCTCTTTAAGGGTTAACAGTTCAGGGATGTCTCTTCCACATCCAAAATCATAATTCTCACTCGCTCAGATAACTTTTCCCCAGCCTTACTGTAGTCCACGTTGCAGCTAGTGGCCAACCCAGCAAAAAGTCCTTCCAAATGTCTCTCCCGTATTTCCACAGGTGCATATATCCAAAGGTGAGTATTTCCCAAAGGTAAGTATCTCCAAATCCTTATATTCCTCATGGAAGTGGACGTGCAGCACTCTTGTCCTCCAGAGAGCCCAGCTTGGAGACTGTGTCTCTTCACCCCCACACACTCCCTCAGTGTGTCTCTTCCCTTCCCAAACCTTCAGCTCATCAGCTCCTCATTTGTTTCAGCTGCGTGGGAAGATTGGCCATAGAGGGTTGGAGTTCCCGACCATACCAGCAGATGGAGCCATAGCGCTCTGGGTTTGCAGCCATCTCAGGGGGATGTAACGTCCCTCCAGGACACAGCCTCTCGTGACATCACACATCCCCCTCCTCGGGACCGACGTCCTCGTCGGGGTAAAGGCAGCGAAGAAGGCATCACGCCGGGAGAGGGCGTCCGCATTGCCGTGGTGCTTGCCAGACTGCTCTCTCTTCAACTCCTCCAACTCTAGGACCAGGGACTCAGCCTCCTGTTGTCTCTCCTTGAGTTTCTTACTGAACGCATCAGCCTTGGTTTTAGCAGAGTTTAGCTTCTGTTGAGCAGCTTTCAGTTCCTTCTCTCTCTCTGCCTCCGCATTCTTCATCTTGTTCTCCAACACCTTGTACTTCTCCTCTGCCTTCTTCTGGACCTCCTTACTACTGCGCAGGGTCTCCTCACACTCCTCGATGGTCCTGCGCAGCCTCTCCAGCTCCTCCTGTTGCTTAGGGAAGGAGCTCTGTTGGAGTTTAGCCTGGAGGATATCTAACTCTTCTGTCTTCATGTCTAACTGTTGCTTTAACAAACGATACCTCTCAGCGGTCCCCTTCAGACCAGACAGTTCTTTGTCCAGATTCTGTAGCTCCGTCTCTGTGTCGGTCTGGGCACCTGCCATCCCTATCAGAGCCCGGGCGGGAGTGAGTAACTCGGAGGATTGCACCGGAGCCTTCCCAGGATGAGTCTTGCCTCTCCGTTTCCGAGGTACTCGGGTTATCCTCTCCTGAGACTCTCTCCAGAGTGGGTAAAAGGCTGGGCAGTCTCGTCCAATTAGGACAGGGACGGGGAGGGAATCAACCACCCCCGCCGTCGTGTGTATGGTTCCCCGTGTGCTGGTCATTGTAAGTTCAGTAATGGGGTATTCTCTGGTGTCCCCATGGACACAGGAAACTGGGAGGACTTTCCCCGGGGTCAGACACGTTGGGCCCACCAAATCCTTACGCACCAGGGTGGCCCGGCTACCAGAATCCAGTAAGGCCTCCACATCATGGTGATTCACAGTTACCGGGCAGGTGGGGGGGTCGATCTGGGCCGCCATCTACGACTCCCAAGAGCGAGGCAAAACGGTGTGTGGGTGCTGAGCTGGAGGACTCCGCAGTGGGCATAGGTTCATCGGCTGGTTTCCCACACTGCCAGGAGATATGTCCCATCTCCCCACACCGGTAACACTGTCGAGTTTCCCCCTCCTGGTGTACTCTTCTTGGACCCGCCTGGTTTCTGGCTCCCCCTGGAGCCGGGATAAGTCCTGACGTGGCTGGGTTCGAGACCTTGGGGGTCCTTTGGACGGGTTCTTCCCATTTGTGGTGGGGCCGCCCTCCTGGGGTCTTTTCGGGAAGCATTCAGCATCTCCGCTGTGGCCTGGTACTTTTCCACAGCTTCCACGGTCAGATCAGCCGTGGTCAAGGCCTGTTGACTGATGAACCGTTTTGCCTCATAAGGCAGGGCGCGTAGGTAACGATCCACCACAACGGCCTCCACTACCGCCGCTGCTGTATTCCTCTGCGGATCCAGCCATTTCCTTGCGATTCGGACAAGTTCATGCATCTGCGCCCGAGGAGGTTGGTCTGGTTGGAAGGTCCAGCTGTGAAAGCGCTGGGCCATACCAAACTTTGTGAGTCCATATCTGCTGAGGATCTCAGACTTCAGGGCATCATAGTCAGTAACCTGGTCAGGGCCCAGGTCCTGGACAGCATTCAGCGATTCCCCGGTTAGAAAGGGGGCTAACAGACCAACCCACTGTTGCTTGGGCCAGGCTTCCCTAGTGGCCGTGGCCTCAAATGCATGCAGGTATGCCTCAATGTCATCGGTAGCTCCCATCTTAGATATAAAGTCACTTGCCTTTATTGGGCGGGTATTTTGGACCACCCTCTGTCTCTGCAACTGCAATTACTCTGCCTTCAGAAGGTTGGCTTTCTTTTGCTCCTCCAAGAGAGCCACGTTTGCTTGCATCTGGGCTTGCTGGCCAGCAACAAGGGCTTTCAATATGTCCTCCATTTCAGTCGGGCGGGGAGCCTACGGCCAACTTGGAAAACTGGGTGATCAAACCTTCGGTATCCTCCTCTGACATGCACTATTAACGCTTGAGCGTGCCTGTATTCTCCACCATCTGTGACGTCACGAGAGGCTACACAGCTTTCAGCGGGATTGCTCAAGTAGTGCAAGGAGACAAGGTTCAAACAAAACAAGGATTTTATTATAGGTCTTGGGAAATTAACGAAAATATAACAAAATTCTGTTCTCTTGTGGCTCTTTAAGGGTTAACAGTTCAGGGATGTCTCTTCCACATCCAAAATCATAATTCTCACTCGCTCAGATAACTTTTCCCCAGCCTTACTGTAGTCCACGTTGCAGCTAGTGGCCAACCCAGCAAAAAGTCCTTCCAAATGTCTCTCCCGTATTTCCACAGGTGCATATATCCAAAGGTGAGTATTTCCCAAAGGTAAGTATCTCCAAATCCTTATATTCCTCATGGAAGTGGACGTGCAGCACTCTTGTCCTCCAGAGAGCCCAGCTTGGAGACTGTGTCTCTTCACCCCCCACACACTCCCTCAGTGTGTCTCTTCCCTTCCCAAACCTTCAGCTCATCAGCTCCTCATTTGTTTCAGCTGCGTGGGAAGATTGGCCATAGAGGGGTGGAGTTCCCGACCATACCAGCAGATGGAGCCATAGCTGTCTGGGTTTGCAGCCATCTCAGGGGGATGTAACGTCCCTCCAGGACACAGCCTCTCGTGACATCACAACTTTCATTCACCAAACTGAACTTGGAGAAATATGTGTGTGTGTGTGTGCGTGCGTGCATGTGCCTCTGTGTGTGCACGTGTGTGCACGCATATGTGCGTATGTGCATGTGTGTGTGTCCCTCCTCCTAGCTCCTGTCTGTCTGTCTGTCTGTCTGTCTGTCTGTCTGTCTGTCTGTCTGTCTGTCTGTCCTGCCAGTTCCAGTGTGTTGCTGACAGGTCTTTGGCAGGAGGAGGAACAGCAGTGCTGCTCTGGGAAGCTGCTCAGATGTTATTAGCTGCAAATCTGTCTCCCTGGGCGTAGAACCGCAAGGAAATAGATTGACTGTGCAGACTGTGCTATTCCAATGGGCACAGATCCTATAGAAATACATCTGTACCTGGATAGAGGAGAGAGACACAGATCTTATAGAAATACATCTATATCTGGAGAGAGGAGAGATATATTCTATAGAAATACATCTATATCTGGAGAGAGGAGAGATAGATTCTATAGAAATACATCAACAGCTGGAGAGTGGAGATAGACACAGATCCTATACAAAATAATTAACACCTGGAGAGTGGAGAGAGACAGATACTATAGAAATACATCTATAGCTGAAGAGTGGAGGGAGACATTCCTTCCAAGCCTCAAAATACCCAGGCCTAATAGCAGTATTATCTGTATCCTCTTTGGTACAGATGCACCTACTGCATCTCCAGGTGTCCAATTTGTTAGCTTGTCAGTTTGTTATGAATTTGTCAAGTCGTGTGAATCCTGTTTCTGATGTATTGTTGCTATATTTACACAGCAGCTATCGTACGCTCAACATCAGTCATGATAATTAGGAGACATTAGTCAAAATGATTGCTCTACTCAGAGGTCTTATGAGCTCAGGTTGAACATAAACATATTCACGCAAACAGCCAGTTGCCTCATTAGATATATGACGATGCTGCAATTATTTGCTTTATCACATCTGACTGGCTCCAGTTTTAATTACACACATATGAAATGGATGAGCCTAGATGGGCAGCTAGTAAGCTGAGTGTGTGTGTGTGTGTGTGTGTGTGTGTGTGTGTGTGTGTGTGTGTGTGTGTGTGTGTGTGTGTGTGTGTGTGTGTGTGTGTGTGTGTGTGTGTGTGTGTGTGTGTGTGTGTGTGTGTGTGTGTGTGTGTGTGTGTGTGTGTGTGTGCGTGCGCGCGTGCAAGTGTGTGCGTGCATGTGCGTGTGTGTTTTAACTTGCACTGCGGGTTGAATTTTCACTTGAGTTATACACAGTGAAACTGACAGCGTTTTTTAAAATGTTATTCAAATCTGTTCATATACACCCCCAGGAAGAATATGACCGTTTTTTATTTTTTAAAATTCTGACAAGCGAGCACTTAGATATGGTCATTTTCACGTTTTCATAAATTCATAGAATGTTTGGGAATGACGTAGAGTAAGACATTTGTGAAAGTTCTATAGCAATATAGAGTGGGAAAGCGGCCGTGCATTTGGACAGTTAATAGACACTGCAGTAAATAAAACCTAATAAAAACATATGTCTTAGACATTAGATAAACCCTCTCAAACATTTTCAGCTAGTTGGCCATCAAAATTTCACTGATGGGGAATAGTAGCATGCTCGTCCTTCCGCAGCTTGCCTGCCAATGCATGCTTGTCCCAACCCACGTTTTGACAACTGAATGGGAACTTGCCTGCCTGCCCGCCCATTTGATCGACGCCAAATACATTTGATTGACCACTAAGGGTGTGTTCGTAAATTGCCTCCAGTGTGTCAGAGCTTGTCAGATTGTCTGTTCAGAGCACACACTGCACTATTGACAATGGACGCTCTGGCCGAGGAGTAGGGTTGATCTGAGCATTCCTCACAATGGTAGTCAAGCACCCAAGCTAACTGGCTAAAGTTGGCTAGCTTGCTAGCTACTTCCAGACACAAATGAGAGAACACCTCACTCGCCCTAGCAGAACTGGTTAGGCTGTTTACATGTTATCTAGAGCATTAGTGACTAACTGTGCTTCTGGCAACAATTTAATAACTTTTTTGCTGAATGTCATTATGGGGTATTGTGTGTAGATTGATGAGAAAAAAATAAGGCTGTAACGTGACAAAATTAGGAAAAAGTCAAGGGGTCTGAATACTTTCCGAATTCACTATAGCAGCAAAGCGATAGATTTTTCTTGCTAGCTAACCAAATGACACCTGTATCTTTAGCTGTAGCCACCGAAAAATTATATGACTGGAAAAAGTCGGTCACTCACACACTCCTCCAATGACATGACATCCTCCCAGCAGCTAGCTAGCTAACGTTATGCTCCATGTTTTAAGCTCGCTAAATAAATAGCTGCATACAGTATACTGAACAAAAATATAAATTCAAGATGCAACAATTTCAATGATTTTACTGAGTTACAGGTAATATAAGGAAATCAGTCAATTGAAATAAATTCATAAATTCATGAGGCCGTGTGGACGTACTGCCAAATTCTTTAAAACGACGTTGGAGGCAGCTTATGGTAGAGAAATGAACATTAAATTATCTGGCAAAAGCTCTGGTATACATTCCTGCAGTCAGCATGCAAATTGCATGCTCCCTGAAAACTTGAGACATCTGTGGCATTGTGTTGTGTGACAAAACTGCACATTTTAAAGTGGCCTTTTATTGTCCCCAGCACAAGGTGCACCTGTGTAATTATCATGCTGTTTAATCAGCTTCTTGATATGCCACACCTGTCAGGTGGATGGATTATCTTGGCAAAGGATAAATGCTCACTAACAGGGATGTAAACAAATTTGTGCACAACATTTTGTGCAAATGGAACATTTCCGGGATTTTTTTATTTCAGCTCATGAAACATGGGACCAACACTTTACATGTTGTGTTTGTATTTTTGTTCAGTTTAAATTGATATATGCTAGCCTATTAGCCACGTTATGACTGACTTGTGATCATTGCCCTTGCTAGTTTGATTGTATTGACATTCCCAGACTTAGTTACATTTGTCCGTTTTTGTCTAAAATATAGAGTAATTTGAAACTGAAACAGTGCATCACGAATGGGTGGAGGCAGAAAACAATGTACCAGACAGCTGTGATTTACAACCTGATAGCAATATTTTTGTGACTACCAATAAATATATTGGTGAATTATATGAATTATGCATTGAACTGCATCCATCTATTCTGCCAACAATGCCTTACTGTACGTCATGGAATTTTGAGTAAAATAGAACCTATTTTTCAAACCTCTTATAAAGTTGGTTTTGTAGCAAAAAATTGGAATTTGATATTTTTGACTGATTGTCTGTTTGTTTCATATCTGCAAAGTAGTTAAAATGCTGTCAGTTCCACTTTAAACTTCAGTGTAAATCTGCCATTGTCACAAGTGGATGATTCCAGTGAAACCCAAGTGATGTATGAGTGTATTGCGCAACTTAAGATGCAGTTGCTATTGCTCTGCTTTCAAATGATCTCGAATGCTCCTCCAATCTATTCGGCCCGGCTCTCCCTCTGAGATCCCAGTTCCAACCCAACGAGACAATTACACAGCCGATAATCTTCTTTGCCTCAGCAGAGGTGGGCATCAATTACACTTGTTTATTGGCAGTAAGTCGCCCTGGAAAACAATGGTGGGGGTGTGCCACTTTAGAATGGGTCTGAACGACGTCCCGCAAGACCCATTCTATTCTAACAGGCCCTCTTTTCGTCAGGAGCTAAACGAGTGATTACGACAACGACTTCAAGGGATCTGGATGAACTGTCTCTAAGGAAATGCATCGTTCGATCATAATGAGATTTTAAAAGGATAGTAAGGGATTGCATTTATATTGCGCTTCTCACTAGGGCCTCGATTCATTCAAACATGCACTGACATATATACACAGTTTGTATATACACACCTATTTTTCATACCTTTTACCTTTTTACCTTTTTTAGTTGTTGCAGAATTGTTTGGGGTACACACCCTGACAGCTAAATTATTATGGCCCAAATCCGGACCACATCTACAAGGCTATGACTTAACACTTGTCACATACTACTTGGAATTACGTTCCAGAAGTGGGCCAGGCCTGGTTGCCATACCTAAATCAGATCTTCCAGGCAAGGTGGATGTATCCTTTATTTAGTGGACCAGCAACTATGGGACCACATACCTCAATAGAGAGCTGGCCCATAAGCAAAGGCCCAACCCTTCAGTGTGCATCTCCTACATTCGGACCAGATCTGGGCCACATGATGCGTGATAAGATCTGACCCACAGTCTGGGTACTAGTAGACTCCACTCACAGGTAGATGCTTCCAGTATACAGAATAGCTCAAGGAAACCTTGTTGGGGGTCCCCAATGAACGGATTGGGAAACACTGATTTCATGCCTGTTCCACCCTGACATTTAGAGATGGAAAACAACCAGGAAATTAGAACATTCATCAGTTGATGATATCACAGAGCACTGGTTTCTCTCTAGATTTATCGCAGTCCACTTTGTCATCTCTCTTTAGTGTGTGTGTTTATCTCTCTCTCTAGTGTGTGTGTGTGTGTGTGTGTGTGTGTGTGTGTGTGTGTGTGTGTGTGTGTGTGTGTGTGTGTGTGTGTGTGTGTGTGTGTGTGTGTGTGTGTGTGTGTGTGTATCTCTCTCTCCAGTGGACATGTTTAACTAGACCAGAAGACCCCACAAGAATAGTAAACAAACAAACATTTTATCAACTGGGGACATTTTGTTAGTCCCCACAAGGTAAAATGCTATTTCTAGGGGGGTTAGCATTAAGGTTAGAATTAGTGTTAAGGTTAAAATTAGTGTTAAGGTTAGAATTAGTGTTAAGGTTAGAATTAGTGTTAAGGTTAGAATTAGTGTTAAGGTTAGAATTAGTGTTAAGGTTAGAATTAGGGTTATGGTTAGGAGCTAGGGTTAGTTTTAGGCTTAGGGGTTCGGGAAAATAGGATTTTGAATGGGAATGAATTGCTTGGTCCCCACAAGGACAGTAAAACAAGTGTGTGTGTGTGTTTGTGTGTGCATGCTAGTGTGCATGTGTGCGTGCCTTTGCCTTTGTCTATTTGACCTACAAAGTGTGTGTGTGTTTGCTTGAGTTTCAGTGTGTGTAGTGTGTATACTGAAGCCCAGTAGAACTGCGGATGCATAGAGGTCAGTGGCGATGTCCTCTAGTGGTTTTTCACAGGTCACTGTCGCGTACACAAGCCAAACGTCTGCATCCTGCTCTCTCTAAGACTTCTGGGGATTCTCAAAGCTGTCTTACTGAAAGCCACACACACACCAAAAAGAAAGGCTAAAGAGCTACTCGTTATCACCTAGTATTGCTGATGAGTGTTTCTATCCTCATAACTGATTACAGATCAGCTATTTCTACCCTACTTCTATCCCCAACCTTTAATGAAAACTTTAGAAACCAGCCCTGGATCAGTGTCTATGAGCCACAATGCACCCCTACCAATTTCCTGTATCTGCTTTCCCTCTCCCCTCTCAACTTCAACCTATCACGCAGCTTTACTATGACGACCTGTCACGCAGCTTTACTATGACGACCTGTCAGGCAGCTTTACTATGCTGACCTGTCAGGCAGCTTTACTATGATGACCCGCGGTAAGAATCAGTCATGAAAAAAGCCATGCAAGTAGAACAGGCCGTGGTGGCAGACTTTTACTGCATCCCAAATAGCACTATTCCCTATTCCCCATAGGGCTCTGGTCAAAAGTAGTGCACTACGTATGGAATAGGGTGCCATTTGGGACACAGCCTATAGCTGCGGGGGGATATGAGAGATTACAGCTGTAGTCATGGACACATGGGTAGTGCCGCTATGTTTGTAATGGAATGCAGAGTGCTTTACTGCCTCTTTGTTGCCCTGCAGTGTTGTAAAGTATTTTATGTGTGTGCTAGCAATGGTCCCATCCTCCCTCATATACAGCCCATTTCCTCTCTCTTTAACATCCCTTGCCATCCCACATACACTCTCAGACACACAAAAGTGTGTGTGTGTGTGTATGTGCAAGCACACAGACAAGCACACGCACACACAAAGGCGCATATGGGCACAGACGCAGGCACAACTTCTCCACACACACACACACACACACACACACACACACACACACACACACACACACACACACACACACACACAGAGTTTAGCCAGCTGTCCTTGGGTCTCACCCTCTAGGTGTCTTGTCGGTAGGTGATGGATTCGAGGAGATTATATCTGTAAGAATGCAACTTTATACAAACGCAATAACATTCACATGCTGTAACGGCACTCTAGCGGACATGTTCGCCACTTTTTTGGCTGTTCTCCATTTTTCTCATGTCTCAATAAATTCACTATGTTATGTTAGCTTGCGCTTTGAAGAGACATATTACGCTCCATTGCCCGGGGGGTTGGCGGGTGGTCTATGTACTTTAGCCAAAGCTCTCCTCCTCTGTTTTATCTATCTATTCATCTGAAGAGAATTCTGCAGGACAGGGTCCTCGGCCAAAACCATTCATCTTACAAACCCTGTTTTCACTCATAAATACTCATCGCCCGGTCTGGGGCCTGTAGAATTGACTTAAAAACAGACCAGAACTCCCATCTTCTTTGAAGGCGGAGAAAGCTGAATCTCTGTTCAGTGTCAAGGAAAATCTGACTCACCACTCACTGGTTTGAGTGAGTGAAGGAAACACACCCGCTGTTTTGGGCCATTTTCTTCAGTTGCCTACCTAGGAGATTAACTGTTTGATTACAGTAGCTACCGCAGCTGTGGAAGTATTGAATGACTCCAGCCTTTCAGGGGGCCGAGGTGATAGGCTCCAAAGCTCCGGAGCTCTGAAGCTTTCATTCCAGTGGCTCTCTCCCTCTCACAGACACCGGTTGACCTTTCCGTCAGTCAACGGGTCTGCGAGGATGAGTGATTCACCGGGATAGTGGCACGGGGGTCAATAACGGATAACGGTGACGCGCCTGTCACCTCGGGGAAGAAGACAACTGGTCCATGAGGTCAGGAGGTAGCTGTCATAAACCCCCGTCGGCAGTCTAGGTCATTCTGGGTGGTCCCTCCATCAATCCAGAAGCTTCTTCTCCATTAACCTCCATTACCTATAAACAGATTTGCTAAAGAGCCGTCACAGTGAGTCATGAAGACGGAGACAAAGAGGACTAGGTTGTAGATGTATAAAAACAAATGTAACCCCTCATAGGTGGTACAGTTTACTGTGGATATTGATTCCCATCAATCCAGAAGCTACTCCCATTTAGCCTCCATTATCTATAAACATAGTTTTAAAATGGCCGCCACAGTGAGTCATGAAGACAGATTTCAAACAGCTATAGGCTCATAAAAACAAATCCAACCCCTCTTAGGTGGTATGATTTCATGTGGATATTCCCCGGTTTAGCTTTGTGGTGGTTTAATCCAAGCTAAGATACTGTGTATACATCCTTTACCTGTAAGGGCCATGCACTATTCACATAGAAAGAGCTGACGTTAAAGGCCCGGGGCGAAAGTTCCACTAAGTTGTCAGATGGTGGTTTCAGAGATAAATGTCAAACGCTAGCTCCACAAAATCATTTATATTAATTTGTCTCCTTCGGGTGCAAAAATAGTCCCCATGCTACGCCCACATGTTTCTTGTAATTAGCGACAAAACCGATCAATGGAAAATAAGCGAAGAAGATTAAAAATAGATTTCTAGGGGGAAGGGTCTGGAAGGAGAATGAATGAGTCTGAGAAAGAAAGCGTGTATCTTTTGGTAGTCAAGAAATGTTCAATACGTGGTTGAATGTATGTATGCGTGTTGGGGTTGGCAGCAATGTAATTGCATCAGTATTTGGTACCGGGGAGATTTCATGTCGGGGAAGGCAAACAACACCAATGTTCTTGTCTCCTGGAAATGGAGCAATTCACTATAGATTTAATTTGAGATCCTTATCGGGTGATACTGTGGGAAACTCTAATAGCACGATCATTTCACTTCCTAGATAAAGTGCAGACATCATTTAGGTGAAGTAATCTTGATAAAACCTTGCCCTTTAAATCTCGTTTTAGAGTAAACATATTATTTTTAAAGGCACATCAACGTGAATGAAGACAACATAAAGATATCACTGAGAATCGGAGGGAAAATATTTTAGGGAATTTTTACTGTAGCAATTTGTTTTGTGGTCAGTGGGATAACACATCACTGATAGGGTGGCAGATTACTCTGTACTAAAGGCGTTTTGCGGTATCCCAGATAGATTTTTTACTTTGAATTACCAATAAGAGTTGGGAGAAGATAGATGAGAGGGAGAAATAGGCAACATTGGAATAGAATAAACGATCCTAGACCACCAATCCTCACAGAATAACTCCATTTACTGCAATTCAAATCGCTGTGGGATGGGTTTTTCCACAGTACAATTTCATTGAGTCCCCTATACAAGTCACCACAGTCTAGTCATTGCAATGCATGTCTTACTACTCTGTCATTGGCTTGTAGAAATGGTCGACATTTTATAATGCTCTTTTATAATGTAAACATTCCCAAGGACTTTTCATGTATAGTCGTATGCCATATGGCCACATGGCCTAACATACGACATTGACTACATTAGAAGCACTAACCTCACCTTGACTTTTGGTTCACTGGAGATATGAGCATCTGTGGAATGAATAAATGTATACGCAATATTTCACATATTGTCTCAGCGTGCACCTGCAACCCCCTGTCGTATGCCCTTGGTCCTTTTATGATATGCCATAAGATGACTCAGTATGAAAAATGTATGCGCTCACTAACTGTAAATCGCTCTGGATAAGAGCATCTGCTAAATGACTAAAATGTAAATGTGAAGACGGCGACGTAACCACGGCCGAGATATTCTCGCATTAGAAGGACTATAGGCGTATACATGGCCGAAGATTTAAAAGGGTGAAGATAGCATTGCATGTGTCAGTGACCAAGGGTGGCTCTCGAGGTACAGCTGAGTGAATGATGATGACAACGTGCTGGGTCAATATGCGGTGCTATGTTGGTCTTTCCTTTTCCATTCCTTATCAATTAAACTCTCTAATCTGCAAACCAGATGCACGCTCCTTCTGAAGGATTAAATTACATTGACTCTCGATGAATGGGGAAGGTGTGTGTGTGTGTGTGTGTCTGTGTGCTTGTGCGCGTGTGTGTTTCACTGACCAGGAACCTTCTGAGTCTTGTTTGGAACCCATTAATCCATTTCCATCACTCTTAATAATGCTGTAGACTATGCAGAAATCGCTCCGCCATTTGCTGGTTGCTAAAATTCTAATAGTTCGCCTAATTTCAGTTTATGTGACAAAACTAGCAAGTATAGTGTAGAGAATCATTGTACCATCTAAACCGCTGTGAAATGTATTTTCCATAACCAAAAAATATTGTATTTTCAGCTGTTTGAAGCTGATGTACAAAACCGAAAGTAAAAGATGCATAAACTAAACATAATCACGGGAAGCATATAAACAGTGCACATAGAACAGATCTACCACTTCTTAGACTTGCTTTCAATGAGAAAGACAGATCTATAACTTACATTTCTATGTGATATTTGGTCGGGTGCTGGATTTTTGCAACCCTAACTGCTGATATCTTCTTCTCAGGTAGCCAACAATACAATCTATCTACAGATGATATCTATTCTACAGCTATTTCCCCTCAGGTACAATATTACAGTATCAGATGGATCTCTCTGGTGAAACACTATCAATCTACTGCTTATAGCTCTTTGGGAATACACTGTCACTACACTATCTACTGTTGATGTGTTTTCAGGTACTGCTGATATCTCCTCAACACGGCATACAGTACTAATATCCCTTGGCCTAAGGTATGCTACACTACTACACTTCTGTAAATCTACTGCTAATATATCTTTGTGAAAACACTATCAATCTACTGTTGATGTCTTGAGCTGGATATTTACAGTAGTATAGTAGGCTACTATAGCCTAAATTATGGGACATCAGTAGTACTGTTCGGGTACAGTACTACTGATAACTCGTCCATACTAGAAATCTACTGCTGAAATCTCCTCAATGGTAGAATTTTACTGGTCAATACAGTATGCACTACTGACGTCCCATAATTTAAGCTATAGTAACCTACTATACCACTGTAAATATACAGCTCATATTTCTACTGTTGCTATCACTGTTGACATCTCTGCTGTTAGAATTGTAATGATATCCCCTGTATATGATGCATCTACTTATCCTATCTCCTCAAGTTGTGGTCCTGAACTCCTTCAATATCTCTTCATTTGCAGCAGACAAACATACCAACAGTCCTGATAGGATTTGACCCTGATGCTCCTGGGATATTTATGGCTCTATTGGATTTCCCTCCTCCAGGAAGTCTCCTCTTCTCTAACGCCAATGACACATCGCTAAATAAGTTCTGTCCTGGTCTTCACTCCAATCCAATATTCTGCTATTGACATTCTCTTTCTTTCTTCTGAGCAGAAAGGATGAGGAGAACTGGCGTCTTTCGAGGGAAGACAAGAAGACGAGGAGTGGAAATATTGTTGTTGTTATTTGTGGAGAGCTGGGAGGTAGAAAACTAAGCGTTGTTTTGTTAAATTGAGAGAAATTGCTTTGGCAATGTAAACATACTGTGTGTTTCCCATGCCAATACAGCCTTTTGAATTGAAGTGAAATACAGAGTGGTCTTCTACAGCAGGGAGTTGACTGTCACAACACCTTGATGCTGGCAGCTCTAGCACAGAGCATCATGCAGGTACGCACTTACACTCACAAACACACACAGACACACACACACACACACACACATCAATAAGTACAGAGCACCATACAGAGCAGGCAGCCCTGAAAGTGCAGCAACAATTATGAAGCGTTGCTACGCAGAGACAAAACATGGAGCATATTTACGTTCATGGTGAAGAGCTTTTTTAGTTCCGAGTCAATTGCATATATGTGTGTGTGTGAGTGTGTGTGTGTGTGTGTGTGAGTGTGTGTGTGTGTGTGTGTGTGTGTGAGTGCATGTGTCCTTAAGCGCGAGGGGTACCCTACGTGCGTTCATGCCCTATACGTTAAGTGCCCTAACAGAAATATCTTATAAGATCATACATCTTTAACCTTCTGATGATGACCCAAAAATGTCTACCAATCCCAACCTTCTCCAGGCCCTTTGAGATTCATCCCTCATACATTCTACAGTAGATTTACATTTAAGTCATTTAGCAGATGCTCTTATCCAGAGCGACTTACAGGAGCAATTAGGGTTAAGTACCTTGTTCAGATTGTTCACCTAGTCAGCTCAGGATTTGAACCACCAACCTTTCTGTTGCTGGCCTAACGCTCTTAACCGCTAGGCTACCTGCCGATTTACTGCAGATTCACGGCTGAAACTGGTTTTTATCAGTTTCAGCCGTGAATTCTCCTTGGTCAGGTATATTAGATCCTTTATGAAAATATTGATTTTAGATATCACTGAGGCGCCCACATGTCAAAGTATGATTGAAGTATGCAGTGCAATCACAAATCATGTTGAGAAAGACTGTGAGACTCTCTATCGCTTCGTTCCTCTCTCTCGTGCGCTCGCTCTCTCTCCTTTTCTCACAACATTCCTGCAACCCTCAACCCTCTCTCTCTCCCCTCTCCCTGTTCTCCACCTCCCTGTCCCCCTCTCTCTCTCTCTCTCTCTCTTTAATACACTCACACACAGGAAAGTACACATAAACATTTCATATAGCCTACTGTAGCTACAGTTGAAGTCGGAAGTTTACGTACACCTTAGCCAAATACATTTAAACTCAGTTTTTCACAATTCCTGACATTTTATCCTAGTATATATTCCCTGTCTTATGTCAGTTAGGATCACCACTTTATGTTAAGAATATGAAATGTCAGAATAATAGTAGAGATAATGATTTATTTCAGCTTTTATTATCAGAAGTTTACATACACTCAATTAGTATCTGGTAGCATTGCCTTTAAATTGTTTAACTTGGGTCAAATGTTTCGAGTAACCTTCCACAAGCTTCCCACAATAAGTTGGGTGAATTTTGGCCCATTCCTCCTGACTGAGCTGGTGTAACTGAGTCAGGTTTGTAGGTCTCCTTGCTCGCACACGCTTTTTCAGTTCTGCCCACAAATTTTCTAGGTCAGGGATTTGTGATGGCCCCTCGAATACCTTGACTTTGTTGTCCTTAAACCATTTTGCCACAACTTTGGAAGTATGCTTGGGGTCGTTGTCCATTTCGAAGACCCATTTGCGACCAAGCTTTAACTTCCTGACTGATGTCTTGAGATGTTGCTTCAATATATCCACATAATTTTCCTTCCTCGTGATGCCATCTACAGTGAGGGAAAAAAGTATTTGATCCCCTGCTGATTTTGTTCGTTTGCCCACTGACAAAGACATAATCAGTCTATAATTTTAATGGTAGGTTTATTTGAACAGTGAGAGACAGAATAACAACAAAAAAATCCAGAAAAATGCATGTCAAAATGTTATAAATTGATTTGCATTTTAATGAGGGAAATAAGTATTTGACCCCTCTGCAAAACATGACAACTTGGTGGCAAAACCCTTGTTGGCGATCACGGAGGTCAGACGTTTCTTGTAGTTGGCCACCAGGTTTGCACACATCTGCCTTGAGATCATTGACAAGATCCTCCCGTGTAGTTCTGGGCTGATTCCTCACCGTTCTCATGATCATTGCAACTCCACGAGGTGAGATCTTGCAAGGAGCCCCAGGTCGAGGGAGATTGACAGTTATTTTGTGTTTCTTCCATTTGCGAATAATCGCACCAACTGTTGTCACCCTCTCACCAAGCTGCTTGGCGATGGTCTTGCATCCCATTCCAGCCTTGTGTAGGTCTACAATCTTGTCCCTGACATCCTTGGAGAGATCTTTGGTCTTGGCCATAGTGGAGAGTTTGGAATCTGATTGATCGATTGCTTCTGTGGACAGGTGTTACCTGTATAAAAGACACCTGGGAGCCAGAAATCTTTCTGATTGAGAGGGGGTCAAATACTTATTTCCCCCATTCTCATCGACAGGGCTGTAGTGGAACAGGTTGAGAGCTTCAAGTTCCTTGGTGTCCACATCACCAACAAACTATCATGGTCCAAACACACCAAGACAGTCGTGAAGAGGGCACGACAAAGCCTATTCCCCCTCAGGAGACTGAAAAGATTTGGCTTGGGTCCTCAGATCCTCAAAAAATTCTACAGCTGCACCATCGAGAGCATCCTGACTGGTTGCATCACCGCCTGGTATGGCAACTGCTCGGCCTCCGACCGCAAGGCACTACAGAGGGTAGTGCGTACGGCCCAGTACATCACTGGGGCCAAGCTTCCTGCCATCCAGGACCTCTATACCAGGCGGTGTCAGAAGAAGGCCCTCAAAATTGTCAAAGACTCCAGCCACCCTAGTCATAGACTGTTCTCTCTGCTACCGCATGGCAAGCGGTACCGGAGTGCCAAGTCTAGGTCCAAAAGACTTCTCAACAGCTTCTACCCCCAAGGCCATATGACTCCTGAACAGCTAATCATGGCTACCCGGACTATTTGCACTGCCCCCCCACCCCCACCTCCCACCCCCCACCACATATTTTTACGCTGCTGCTACTCTGTTAATTATTTATGCATAGTCACTTTAACTCTACCCACATGTACATATTACTTCAACTACCTCAACTAGCCGGTGCCCCCGCACATTGACTCTGCACCAGTACCCCTCTGTATATATAGCCTCCCTACTGTTATTTTATTTTACTTCTGCTCTTTTTTTCTCAACACTTTTTTGTTGTTTTTTAAACTTTTTTATTAAAAAATAAATGCACTGTTGGTTAAGGGCTGTAAGTAAGCATTTCACTGTAATGTCTGCACCTGTTGTATTCGGCGCATGTGGCCAATAAAATTTGATTTGAAATCAATTAATAATATTTTTGACATGCGTTTTGCTGGATTTTTGTTGTTGTTATTCTGTCTCTCACTGTTCAAATAAACCTACCATTAAAAGTATATTCTGATCATGTCTTTGTCAGTGGGCAAACATACAAAATCAGCAGGGGATGAAATACTTTTTTGTGAAGTGCACAAGTCCCTCCTGCAGCAAAGCACCCCCACAGCATGATGCTGCCACCCCCGTTCTTCATGATTGGGATGGTGTTCTTCGGCTTGCAAGGCACCCACTTTTTCCTCCAAACATAACGATTGTCATTATGGCCAAACAGTTATATTTTTGTTTCATCAGACCAGAGGACATTTCTCCAAAAAGTACGATCTTTGTCCCCATGTGCAGTTGCAAACCGTAGTCTGGCTTTTATGTGGCAGTTTTGGAGCAGTGGCTTCTTCCTTGCTGAGTGGCCTTTCAGGTTATGTCGATATAGGACTCGTTTTACTGTGGATATAAATACTTTTGTACCTGTTTCCACCAGCATCTTCACAAGGTCCTTTGCTGTTGTTCTGGGATTGATTTGCACTTTTTACACCAAAGGACGTTCATCTCTATGAGACAGAACGCGTCTCCTTCCTGAGCTGTATGATGGCTGTGTGGTCCCATGGTGTTTATACTTGCATACAATTGTTTGTACAGAAGAACGTGGTACCTTCAGGCGTTTGGAAATTGCTCCCAAGGATGAAACAGACTTGTGGAGGTCTACAATTGTTTATCGGAGGTCTTGGCTGATTACTTTTGATTTTCCCGTGATGGTAAGCAAAGAGGCACAGAGTTTGAAGGTAGGCCTTGAAATACATCCACAGGTACACATCCAATTGACTCAAATGATGTCAATTAGCCTATCAGAAGCTTCTAAAGCCATGACATCATTTTCTGGAATTTTCCAAGCTGTTTAAAGGCACAGTCAACTTAGTGTATGTAAACTTCTGACCCACTGTAATTGTGATACAGTGAATTATAAGTGAAATAATCTGTCTGTAAACAATTGTTGGAAAAATTACTTGTGTCATGCACAAAGTAGATGTCCTAACCGACTTGCCAAAACTATAATTTGTTAACAAGAAATTTGTGGAGTGGTTGAAAAACGAGTTTTAAAGACTCCAACCTAAGTGTATGTAAACTTCCGACTTCAACTGTACATGATGGCTTATAGTAATGAGTCACTAAATGAGATTATATATCATGCTACAGTTTCTATCAATAGAAGTAGATTGGGCTTTGATTAAGTCTTAAAATTGATGGGAGTAGATGGGAGCTATAGTGTATGTAGTTTGTCACAGGTCTTCATCACACTGCCTGCAGCCACACCAGCACGATCTCGGTTGCACCTCTTTTTTTTCTCTCTCTTTGTCTCTCTCTTTTCCCCCATCTGTGAGCCCTATATTTATCTTTCTATCTGCCTCCCACTTTTAATTTCTCCCTCCCTCCCTCCCTCCCTCCCTCCCTCCCTCCCTCCCTCCCTCCCTCCCTCCCTCCCTCCCTCCCTTCCTTCCTTCCTTCCTTCCTTCCTTCCTTCCTTCCTTCCTTCCTTCCTTCCTTCCTTCCTTCCTTCCTTCCTTCCTTCCTTCCTTCCTTCCTTCCTTCCTTCCTTCCTTCCTTCCTCCCTCCCTCCCTCCCTCCCTCCCTCCTTCTCCCACTCTCCCTCTCTCGCTCTCTCCTCTCTCTGAGTGTTATACTCTCTCCTTGTTCTCTCTTGCCTTATCCACCCTTCTCCCTCACCTCTCTCCCCCCTCTCTCTCTCTCTCTCTCTTTCTCCCCCAACCCCTCTACCCCACTCTCTCTCTGAACATGTGAAGTTCCCTTCCAGATGAATCCATCTACCCCTGTGGCAGCCAGACAGCAGCCAGGTTAGATAAAAGACCAGCTAGAGATGCTCCACTCTGGGGAGATGAGAGCTGCCACCCTGATACACAACAGAGTAAATTCATATTTATAGTCTGAACTGAGATTACAAGAGAGCACAGAGGAACAGAGATTCTGTACAGATTGCCAGATAGCAAAACATGTATATGTGAAGGGGGACCTGGATAGGGCTTCTGAGACTACAGGACTGAGGAGGGGGAATCATTCCAGACAGGTTTGGAGATGCCTTAAATGTAGTTATATACAGTAGGTTAGAAATGTCTCTGATTTGGTTCCAGGGCTTTAGGGTTGGAGCATGTTGGAGGCAACACCAGGCTTGTGGGTTTGGTTCCCCCATTGACCACATATATCAAATATACTGTAAGTGTCACTGTGGTCACCATAGCAACACCCACCCGTAGTATGCGCTCCAGCAGGTATATCTCACTGGTCATCCCCAAAGCCAACACCTCCTTTGGCCGCCATTCCTTCCAGTTCTCTGCTGCCAATGACTGGAACGAACTGCAAAAATCTCTGAAGCTGGAGACTCTTATCTCCCTCACTAACTTTAAGCATCAGTTGTCAGAGCACCTTACCGATCACTGCACCTGTACACAGCCCATCTGAAATTAGCCCACCCAACAACCTCATCCCCATATTGTTATTTATTTTGCTAATTTGCACCCCAGTATCTCTATTTGCACATCATCTCTTGCACATCTATCATTCCAGTGTCAATACTAATTTTTATTATTTTGCACTATGGCCTATTTATTGCCTTACCTCAATAACTTGCTACATTGGCACACACTGTATATATATTTTCTATTTTCTGTTGCATTTTTGACTTTATGTTTTATTTACCCCATATGTAACTCTGTGTTGTTGTTTTTATCGCACTGCTTTGCTTTATCTTGGCCAGGTCGCAGTTGTAAATGAGAACTTGTTCTCAACTGGCTTACCTGGTTAAATAAAGGTTAAATAATTATTTTTTATAAAAAGTTAATGGTGACAGTTCTTTAAGTCGCTTTGGATAAAAGTGGTTGCTAAATGAACTTAGAGAAATGGCTACAACTGAATGTTATCTAATGGGAATATAGTGCTCTAAGTCAGATCGACAAACCAATTTGATAGAACTCATGGTTTTAATTACAGGAGAGAAATAAAGTTTGTTGAGGTTAGAAGTATATCATTACATAATATGCAACATGTTAAACCTGTAATCATTAATTTTTCTATGACCCTGCTTCTTCCCTATGAACCATGCCAGGCAGAGATGAGATCCTGGGTTGTGTTCCTAAGTGCACACTGTAGCAAACGTTTTGCAACAGAAAATTAGCATTCCTATTGGACAAGTTGAGAGAGTACCTCTCCGCTTTGGACTGTTTTCTTCTGTGTTGTGTCTAATGAACATGAACATGGTTTCCAGAGGGCTAGGTTATATTAGTACATCTTGTTCCCAGGTGCAGTCATACACCAGTGGAGGCTGCTGAGGGGAGGATGGCTCATAATAACATCTGGAACGGAGCGAATGGCATGGCATCAAACACCTAGAAACAATGTGTTTGATGTTGTTGATACCTTTCCACCTATTCCGCTCCAGCCATTACCACATGCCCGTCCTCCCCAATTAAGGTGCCACCAACCTCCTGTGTCATACACAGAGCTGAAGAGCTTAATCCTCAGCCTTCATTCTCCTCACAGTTCAATGGCTGCCGCTGTTGCCACTTGCTCCACAGTGACTCAGCTGTGGTGTTTTGCACACAAACCCTGAGAGAACTGGGTGCAGTTTGCTTTGCACCGGAACATTCTCTAGGCCTTCAAAGGGGAGCCGCCCCATTCCATGATGAAGCTGTGTTTGGACTTGCCTCTTTGAGGAAGGATACTGTAGGTGAACCATATGAAGGGGTGGGTGCAGTACAAACACACACTCTATCACACATATCCAAACACATACACACTCACACACACACTCACACACTTACACACTAACAGGTTATCTAACTCGATTACGTGAAGAGGGGACAGATATCTCAGACAGCGAGATAGAAAGAGGCACAGAGAGAGAGTGCGATAGTGAAAGAGAAAGAGAGAGACGGGCGAGAGTAAAGAGAGAGTACAGTACATAAAGATGCCCCCACTAGATCTATCTGCGGTGGAAAGGACAAGGGCTAGCTCTCTCGTCCTATCAGTAACAGGGAGAGTCTATTGACCTTTCTGAGTGAGAGATGCTCCAGCGTAAAGTAAACAGTAGTTTGTTTGCAGTGTCATGGGCGAGTATGTATCGATTGAGGCCGTCGGAGAAGGTTGCATGCTTGACAGTTCAGGTAATTCTTATTAGGTTAAAGAGGCACACAGAGAAAACACAATTAACTTTCATCCACGAAGAGAGAAGGCAAATAAAAGACAGCTTAATTAGGTTAGCTTATCACTATTATGCTGTTGTTTATATTGCATTTTACATTTTTTATTCATTTAGTAGCACACACTATTTATCCAGAGAACTTAAAGGGATACTTCGGGATTTTTGCATTATGAGGCCCTTTATCTACTTCCCCAGAGTTAGATGAACTCATGGATAGCATTTGTATGTCTCTGTGTCCAGTATGGAAGTTAGAGATAGTTTCGCGAGCCAATGCTAACTAGCGTTAGCGCAAGCTAGCAGATACGCATAGACTTCCAGTCAATGCGCTAACGCTATATAGCAAATGCGCTTGCACTAGTTAGCAACTTCCTTCAAACTGCACGCAGAGACATAAATTGCCAAAATCCTGAAGTATCCCTTTAAAGTTTGTGCAGTCAACTAAGCTGAAAAAAAAAAAAAAAAAGAGTTATCTGCAGAAATCAGTACCAGTAAGGAAAGACATGTGTGCTTATGTTTGTTTCAAAGTAATATCTTTTATTCATTAGAATTTATACACATTTCAATATCAACTTTTCTCATTAGCTTGCCTGGGTTTGTTATGACGCTTGCACTAATTGCGTTCAGAGCTGGGAATAGGTCATTAAAGGATCACTCCAGAGGAAGTTGCCGCCACTATTCCGATGTAATTCCTGTCCTAGGGCGGAAATGCTCATTTAGTTCCACCCTCCGAACACCGATGTATGGCTCCTTATAAATATTGATTAATCGGGCGTGCACATCTCCACCTTTCCTCCGTGTGCACAGCCCATACCGTCTCCGGCACAGCCCACACTCCGCAAATTGTAAACAAACCAAAAAGCCAGGGCCAGGGTAGCTTTCTTCACTAATCACTGTGGAGCACGCACAGAACAGCTAGCTACAAAAAGGCGGAGGACCATCCACTCTCTTCCTCCCTCTTCTGCAATGGAATTTAATGATCAAGGATGAGTACAGAATTTAACAGTAATAATGCAGTTTTACTGGCGAAGCTAGAGGCTAGCTAACCTACTCTCTGGACCAATAAAGCTAGCTACTAGCCAGGTAGCTACCGATAACTATGGATAATTTGTTCCAAAGTTGTTTCAAACATAAAAGTACCTGTAACTATGCTAGCTAGCTAGCTACCATTCAGCTGTTTTTCTGATAACTTAATTATTTGAAGAGTAAAAGGTTATGTGGTTAGTAGCTAGCTAATGTACTCAAAATATACAGTGGGGGAAAAAAGTATTTAGTCAGCCACCAATTGTGCAAGTTCTCCCACTTAAAAAGATGAGAGAGGCCTGTAATTTTCATCATAGGTACACGTCAACTATGACAGACAAATTGAGATTTTTTTTCTCCAGAAAATCACATTGTAGGATTTTTTATGAATTTTTTTGCAAATTATGGTGGAAAATAAGTATTTGGTCACCTACAAACAAGCAAGATTTCTGGCTCTCACAGACCTGTAACTTCTTCTTTAAGAGGCTCCTCTGTCCTCCACTCGTTACCTGTATTAATGGCAGCTGTTTGAACTTGTTATCAGTATAAAATACACCTGTCCACAACCTCAAACAGTCACACTCCAAACTCCACTATGGCCAAGACCAAAGAGCTGTCAAAGGACACCAGAAACAAAATTGTAGACCTGCACCAGGCTGGGAATACTGAATCTGCAATAGGTAAGCAGCTTGGTTTGAAGAAATCAACTGTGGGAGCAATTATTAGGAAATGGAAGACATACAAGACCACTGATAATCTCCCTCGATCTGGGGCTCCACGCAAGAACTCACCTCGTGGGGTCAAAATGATCACAAGAACGGTGAGCAAAAATCCCAGAACCACACGGGGGGACCTAGTGAATGACCTGCAGAGAGCTGGGACCAAAGTAACAAAGCCTACCATCAGTAACACACCGCCAGGGACTCAAATCCTGCAGTGCCAGACGTGTCCCCCTGCTTAAGCCAGTACATGTCCAGGCCCATCTGAAGTTTGCTAGAGTGCATTTGGATGATCCAGAAGAGGATTGGGAGAATGTCATATGGTCAGATGAAACCAAAATAGAACTTTTTGGTAAAAACTAAACTCGTCATCTTTGGAGGACAAAGAATGCTGAGTTGCATCCAAAGAACACCATACCTACTGTGAAGCATGGGGGTGGAAACATCATGCTTTGGGGCTGTTTTTCTGCAAAGGGACCAGGACGACTGATCCGTGTAAAGGAAAGAATGAATGGGGCCATGTATCGTGAGATTTTGAGTGAAAACCTCCTTCCATCAGCAAGGGCATTGAAGATGAAACGTGGCTGGGTCTTTCAGCATGACAATGATCCCAAACACACCGCCCAGGCAACGAAGGAGTGGCTTCGTAAGAAGCATTTCAAGGTCCTGGAGTGGCCTAGCCAGTCTCCAGATCTCAACCCCATAGAAAATCTTTGGAGGGAGTTGAAAGTCCGTGTTGCCCAGCGACAGCCCCAAAACATCACTGCTCTAGAGGAGATCTGCATGGAGGAATGGGCCAAAATACCAGCAACAGTGTGTGAAAACCTTGTGAAGACTTACAGAAAACGTTTAACCTGTGTCATTGCCAACAAAGGGTATATAACAAAGTATTGAGAAACTTTTGTTATTGACCAAATACTTATTTTCCACCATAATTTGCAAATAAATTCATTAAAAATCCTTCAATGTGATTTTATGGATTTTTTTTTCTCATTTTGTCTGTCATAGTTGACATGATGAAAATTACAGGCCTCTCTCAACTTTTTAAGTGGGAGAACTTGCACAATTGGTGGCTGACTAAATACTTTTTTCCCCCACTGTAGCTTGCTGTTTAGCTACCTGGCTAGCCAAGAGATGAGGAAGTGGCTGCTTGTTATAGCACAGACATCGTTCTAATTTCAGTGGTGCTCATGAGGACCCCTATAACAATTGAAATGTTGATGTTGCCCTACTCAACCATTTTAACATTGGGAACCCTCAGTAGTCAATGTATGATAGAACGCTGAGCGCAGGAGTAAACTATAATGAACATGTGGGCTTTCTGTACATTGTAATAATTTATTTTCCATTCCATTGTTTGCTCAACTTGTAATTGTGGTTGGTTATGTAAACATTATCAGAACAGGCAATGAATGATAAACAGAACAAAACATGGATGGTCCCATTCTGTGGTATATATATTTTCTTTATGTCAATATAACAATATTGCTGCTTGCTCAACCTATGTCCTTGGTCCTTGGTCTGCATCACACAGCCTGGGAGTCCTCAGTCTTGTAAGACACATGAAACACATAGTTAGGTTGAATGGTCATCATGTCTGTCATGGATCCGGTCCATACATGATCATTTTGCTGTCCTCAGTTTAGCCCAGAGAACTGAGAATCAGGCATCTCACTCTCTCTCTCTCTGTATACAGTCAAGACAGTGCTGTCGCGTTCCTACCCACTGTGTACATCAACACCCGGGTCAAGCCACCCATGATTGTCCAGCCTTGTTGCAGTCCTGACTAGGCTACTCTACTTCACCTATGTGGTGTAGGGATTTTAGCAGGGTTGGACAATTATTGACAGTGACCTGATTTGCATTTCTTGGGAGAGAAAGAAAGAATCCTCTCTTTCTCCGTTTTCTGGGCTTGTTTCGAGTTATGATGTTATTTACTGTGAAATAGGTCTACCTTCACAATAAGCTACCCAAATGAATGTGTACACTGCATTTTTCTGGACAAACTTCAGTGAGGCTGAATTGTTGTCTGTTGACTCCTGAAACAGACACAAAGAATTGTCTGTCTGTCATGGATCAATGTATAGCCTAAATTCTATGAAAGCATTCTCCGTGGAGAGGAAGGTGTCTGTCTTGCCATGGTTTCACTTCTGTGGTCATGCAGAGCAGAGGGGTGCTGGGATAGGTATCCTAAGAGAAAATGTTATATAGGCAACTACAATATTAGTTCTCACATTTGGTGCCTGTTGGATAGGACATCATGTTACTCTGCTAAACACAGAGGTGCAAAATTGAGGGAGTAACTCATTTCACTAGCTACATACACACAATCTCTCAACTTTGAAAGCAAACTTGCTAGCTAATTAAAACATAATTATGTTTTGTCCTTACAACTTTACCTGAACTATAGTTTGCACTCTTTGCTATTACTGCAGCTTTTGTATCACATTGGCCAGCAAGCATATTCCCATTGACAGCTTAAACCTTTATTACTGTAGAGACATCTTGCAGTTTTGGAGACAGCTTCGCGTTTTGTAACAAAAGGCGGTGCGGTATTGTTAGTACTGATAAAGCAAGATTTGCTCACTGAGCTATATATTAGCTTGCTTCATATGGATTTACTTCACCGCACAGTTAGCTATGCTATAGATAGCTAGACAGCCAAACTTGTATAGTAAGCAAGTAACTGCTACTTGCTAACTACACTCTTGCTGTAGCGCGGCCATGCACATGTCTCCAGAAACGACGAGGTGTCCCAGCTGTGTTTACATTTCACCTATCCACTTCTCCACTCATCAGACCCTCACGCTGGGCTATGATTGGCTCCCTCTGGCCCTCTGGGTGTCCTCTGAGCAAAACTCAAAGTTCACATACACTTAGGTTGGAGTCATTAAAACTTGTTTTTCAACCACTCCACACATTTCTTGTTAACAAACTATAGTTTTGGCAAGTCGGTTAGGACATCTACTTTGTGCATGACACAAGTAATTTTTCCAACAATTGTTTACAGACAGATTATTCACTTATAATTCACTGTATCACAATTACAGTGGGTCAGAAGTTTACATACACTAAGTTGATTGTGCCTTTAAACAGCTTGGAAAATTCCAGAAAATGATGTCATGGCTTTAGAAGCTTCTGATAGGCTAGTTGACATCATTTGAGTCAATTGGAGGTGTACCTGTGGATGTATTTCAAGGCCTACCTTCAAACTCTGTGCCTCTTTTCTTGACATCATGGGAAAATCAAAAGAAATCAGCCAAGACCTCAGAAAAAAAATTGTAGACCTCCACAAGTCTGGTTTATCCTTGGGAGCAATTTCCAAATGCCTGAAGGTACCACGTTCATCTGTACAAACAATAGTACGCAAGTATAAACACCATGGGACCACGCAGCTGTCATACCGCTGAGGAAGGAGATGCAATCTGTCTCCTAGAGATGAACGTACTTTGGTGTGAAAAGTGCAAATCAATCCCAGAACAACAGCAAAGGACCTTGTGAAGATGCTGGAGGAAACTGGTACAAAAGTATCTATATCCACAGTAAAACAAGTCCTATTTTGACATAACCTGAAAGGCCGCTCAGCAAGGAAGAAGCCTCTGCTCCAAAACCACCATAAAAAAGACAGACTACGGTTTGCAACTGCACATGGGGACAAAGATCGTACTTTTTGGAGAAATGTCCTCTGGTCTGATTAAACAAAAATAGAACTGTTTGGCCATAATGACCATCGTTATGTTTGGAGGAAAAAGGGGAATGCTTGCAAGTCGAAGAACACCATCCCAACCGTGAAGCACAGGGGTGGCAGCATCATGCTGTGGGGGTGGTGCACTTCACAAAATAGATGGCATCATGAGGAAGGAAAATTATGTGGATATATTGAAGCAACATCTCAAGACATCAGTCAGGAAGTTATAGCTTGGTCGCAAATGGGTCTTCCAAATGGACAGTGACCCCAAGCATACTTCCAAAGTTTTGGCAAAATGGCTTAAGGACAACAAAGTCAAAGAATTGAAGTGGCCATCACAAATCCCTGACCTCAATCCTGTAGAAAATGTGTGGGCAGAACTGAAAAAGCGTGTGCGAACAAGGAGGCCTAAAAACCTGACTCAGTTACACCATCTCTGTCAGGAGGAATGGGCCAAAATTCCCCCAACTTATTGTGGGAAGCTTGTGGAAGGCTACCTGAAACGTTTGATCCAAGTTAAACAATTTAAAGGCAGTGCTACCAAATACTAATTGAGTGTATGTAAACTTCTGACCCACTGGGAATGTGATGAAAGTAATAAAAGCTGAAATAAATAATTCTCTCTACTATTATTCTGACATTTCACATTCTTAAAATAAAGTGGTGATCCTAACTGAACTAAGACAGGGAATTGTTACTAGGATTAAATGTCAGGAATTGTGAAAAACAGAGTTTAAATGTATTTGGCTAAGGTGTATGTAAACTTCCGACTTCAACTGTATGTTTGTGTGTGTGAGAGAGAGAGAGAGAGAGAGAGAGAGAGAGAGAGAGAGAGAGAGAGAGAGAGAGAGAGAGAGAGAGAGAGAGAGAGAGAGAGAGAGAGAGAGAGAGAGAGAGAGAGAGAGAGAGAGAGACTTAGATCTTCTGCACATTCTGTCAGACCTGGGCCCTGACAGTAAATCTCAGTAAGACAAAAGTAATGGTGTTCCAAAAAAGGTCCAGTTGCCAGGACCACAAATACAAATTCCATCTAGACACCGTTGCCCTAGAGCACACAAAAAACTATACATACCTCGGCCTAAACATCAGCGCCACAGGTAACTTCCACAAAGCTGTGAACGATCTGAGAGACAAGGCAAGAAGGGCCTTCTATGCCATCAAAAGGAACATAAAATTTGACATACCAATTAGGATCTGGCTAAAAATACTTGAATCAGTTATAGAACCAAAAACATCCTCCGTGTACAACGTAAAACACCAAATAATGCATGCAGAGCAGAATTAGGGCAATACCCGCTAATTTTCCAAATCCAGAAAAGAGCCGTTAAATTCTATAACCACTTAAAAGGAAGCGATTCCCAAACCTTCCATAACAAAGCCATCACCTACAGAGAGATGAACTTGGAGAAGAGTCCCCTAAGTAAGCTTGTCCTGGGGCTCTGTTCACAAACACAAACAGACCCCACACAGCCCCAGGACAACAACAACAACAACAACAACACAATTAGACCCAACCAAATCATGAGAAAACAAAAAGAGAATTACTTGACACATTGGAAAGAACAAACAAAAAAACAGAGCAAACTAGAATGCTATTTGGCCCTAAACAGAGAGTACACAGTGGCAGAATACCATACCACTGTGACTGACCCAAACTTAAGGAAAGCTTTGACTATGTACAGACTCAGTGAGCATAGCCTTGCTATTGAGAAAGGCCGCCGTAGGCAGACCTGGCTCTCAAGAGAAGACAGGCTATGTGCACACTGCCCACAAAATGAGGTGGAAACTGAGCTGCACTTCCTAACCTCCTGCCAAATGTATGACCATATTAGAGACACATATTTCCCTCAGATTACAGCGATCCACAAAGAATTTGAAAACAAACCCAAATTTGATAAACTCCCTTATCTACTGGGTGAAAAACCACAGTGTGCCATCACAGCTGCAAGATTTGTGACCTGTTGCCACAAGAAAAGGGCAACCAGTGAAGAACAAACACCATTGTAAATACAACCCATATTTATGTTTATTTATTTTCCCATTTGTACTTTAACTATTTGCACATTGTTACAACACTGTATATATACATAATATGACATTTGAAATCTCTTTATTCTTTTGAAACTTCTGAGTGTAATGTTTACTGTTAATATTTATTGTTTATTTCACTTTTGTTTACTATCTACTTCACTTGCTTTGGCAATGTTAACACACGTGTCCCATGCCAATAAAGCCCTTAAATTGAAATTGAATTGAGAGAGAAGCAGAAAAAAAGACAGAGCAGTATGTGTGTCTTCTGACACCCATGCATTTCTCAGTGCATCTCTGCGTGATGTACTGTACTGTGGTCTCCACAGTGTGCCGGCTGCTTGCTGCTGGCTGAGAGTGAGGCCCATCTATCATTGATGAACGCCACCGTCTCCATGCTGCTCCACTGATTTGTCTCTATGTCCCCGGCTGTGATTTCCAACGCTGGGTCATATGCTGGGACTTGTCCCCTCTACTGCACGCATTGTAAAGCGACTGACTCTTGCGCCGTCAACTGGCATTACTACTGTTAGGTAACACTATTGTAGAGACATCACTGAGTAGCCTTAGACACACTCTACTAAATGAGCTCCCGTACAATCAGGGACAGACTGGGACATAAGCATTTCTAGCACACCGGCCCAAATTTGTCCTCAAAGCCCCAACACCGGTCCATTCTTTCCTTCGAGGCCCCCCAAGCCAAATATAACATAATTCTAGCCAAATATATAATAATATATGATAATTATGTGCAAAACCCCCAATTTAGACAGGCCCACTGGGCTAAAGATGGAGCAGCTCTTCTGGCATTTTCCCTAACCCTTTCCATTGCCCTATGGCCAGTCTGTTTCTGCTTACAGTACAGAGGGGTGCACTGTTTTGTGTTTTCAAAGCTGAATCATTTAAAAAGATTTGGAATCCAAACTGAATCCAGACATTAGCCATTAATCTAGGCTAACCTGTGCTTTGGAAATACTTTGTAATGCCAATATGATGCTTGTCTTTAATCTAGCTGTTATTACACGGTGAGTACACTCTTAGAAGAAAAGGTGCTATCTAGAACCTTAAAGGGATCTTGGGCTGTCCCCATAGGAGAACCCTTTAAATAACTATTTTTGGTTCCAGGTAGAACCCTTTTGGGTTCCAGGTAGAACCCTTTCTAAAGGGGGTTCTAGAAGGAACCCAAAAGGGTTCTACCTGGAACCAAAAAGGGTTCTACCTGGAACCAAAAAGGGTTCTACTATGGTGACAGCCGAATAACCGTTTTGGAGCTCTTTTTTTCTATGAGTGTAGTATAATATGTTCCTACAGGCATTAAGGACTAAAACACCCATCATCTGTATTGTCTCTGCCAAGGCCATTCAGAGCCTTTTCTCTCCGAGCCTCAAAGCTACAGTTTGGGATTAGAGCGCTCTCTATTTATATAAGAGAGGTTACATTTCCCCAGACTTATTCCTCAGTGATATACAAAAACAGGTGTTGTTTTGTTGTGTTTCAAATTCCAGACTGTAACTTTAAGTAACACAAAGCCTCTCCACGTTGAGCTGCGAGACGAGAGTCGTCGCCTTGAGCCCCTGAGTTCCTTCCCGTTCCCAGGAGCGATGTGACATCATGAGCCAGATCTGAGGATTAGAACCAGGCAAGGCCCAAGGGCATTCTCTTCCCTAAGCTTCCTAAATCACAGAGACAATACGCTCCTATTAGATAAGCAAATGTGTGTGGAGATACATAATACATGATCGCCCAGAGGAGTACTGTGTGTTTGGCTTGTTTTTGTCGAAGAAAAGGATAAAGGAGGAGTGAAGTAGAAGATGAGGAGAAGAGAATATCATGTTCTGTTATTCTAAATGTGCTGGATTTATTTGCTGCAATATGTGAAAGGAAACATGTAGGCAGGTTGAGAATGAACTGGAAATGTGGTACTATATATGGTACTTAAAGGCTCAAAGAATTCACAATCCACTGTATCTCTCTACTCTCATTTCTTAAATCCTGTGATGCAAATGAATGAACACAGAGGATCCGGTGTCTGTTGTTGGCTGTTGAGAGTTGCTCTTTGAGGCGGCAGTGCAGAGCTTCGCTTCTGATCAGAAAATGTGGACTTGGGAGTCTTCTAGTCTTTGACATGTTTCTGGCTGTTATAGAGAACAAAGAACATTTATTCCGAAACGAAATTATCGGGGACAGCAGAGTCGCAGATGAGTAATGTATATTTGTGAAAAGGGTAACCGAGCATCGCTTTAATGTGTGTCAGAACAAGATGGAGGCGCTTTTTCTGCAAACACGAGCATCCATTAAACGGCTTTACTAATCCAAACATGCAAATCCATGTCCAAAATGCGCATTTTGTGTATAATCCCAACACAATTCCCATGGGATTAGGATTGACGGGGGAAAATAACTGGTAGAATATATCAAGGACTGTATTATTGGTTAGGCTGTCTAGTACACATTCGCCTCTAAATGCTGAATTGCAGTATACAGACAAAAAAGCAACAAGAAAAAAAGGAGCACAGTAGCTGAAGAAAACAGAAATGGAGAGCATCCAGGTCTCTACTAGCTTCAGAGAGTGCCTGCTCCTGGTGAAGGCATCTATTCTTCTGGCAGCCGAGTGGTAGGGTTGATGGTGATAATGGAGTTGGCTTGCTGGAGTTTTGTTTGGGACCCATCTCGTTCAAAAAATTGACTCGTTTGCCAAAAAGCACCTGGATTATCATCAAGAACGTTCTATGGACAGATGATTCAAAAGTATAACTTTTTGGACGACATGGTTCCAGTAATGCCTGGCGAAAACCAAACTCTGCATTCCACAGTAAGAACATTATACCAAAGGTCAAGCATGGTGGTGGTGGTGTGATGGTTTGGGGATGCTTTGCTGCCTCAGGACCTGGACGACTTGCTTTAATAGAAGGAACCATAAATTCTGCTCTGTATCAGAGAATTCTACAGGAGAATGTCAGACCATCCGTCTGTGAGCTGAAGCTGAAGCGCAGCTGGGTCATGCAGCAAAACAATGAACCAAAACACGCAATCAAGTCTACATGAAAATTGCTAAAAAGCAACAAATTGGAGGTTTTGGAATGGCCTAGTCAAAGTCCAGACCTAATCCCAATTGAGATGTTGTGGCAGGACTTGAAACGAGCAGTTCATGCTTGAAAACCCACACGTCACTGAGTTAAAGCAGTTCTGCATGGAAGAGTGGGCCAAAATTCCTCCACAGTGACGTGATAGACTGATCAACAACTACAGGAAGCATTTGGTTGGAGTCATTGCAGCTAAAGGTGGCACAACCAGTTATTGAGTGTAAGGGGGCAATTACTTTTTCACACAGAGGAATTGGGTGTTGCATAACTTTGTTTATGAAATAAGTGAAATAAATGTGTAATTGTTGTGTTATTTGTTCACTTATGTTCCCTTTATCTAATATTAGGTTTTGATTGAAGATCTGATAACATTCAGTATCACAAATATGCAAAAGTAGAGAAAATTAGAAAGGGGGCAAATACTTTTTCATAGCACTGTATATACAGTATATTGGCTCAAAATTCAATTAGTTATCAGAAACAAAGAAAAACAAAGAAAAAAACAGATAACAATTGTCTAACACTTAAAATCATAGTATGTACAATATTTACAGGAGCTCTCAGCCTATGCTGCCATTACTAGGTCCTGTACTTTTTATTGTTTACATTAACAATATTGAAAAACTGTAACCTACACTTGTATGCCGATGATACTGTTGTGTATGCTATTGCCTCCACAGTTGACCAGGCTCTATCTGAACTACAGTCTGACTTCATTGTTTTACAGAAAAAACGTTATTGACCTGCAGGTAAAACTAAGTATATGTTGTTCTCTAGAGCGCATAAAAATAATTTGTTTTTCAACAGGACAATGACCCAACACACCTCCAGGCTGTGTAAGGACTGTTTGACCAAGAAGGAGAGTGATGGAGTGCTGCATCAGATGACCTGGCCTCCACAATCACCCGACCTCAACCCAATTGAGATGGTTTGGGATGAGTTGGACCACAGAGTGAAGGAAAAGCAGCCAACAAGTGCTCAGCATATGTGGGAACTCCTTCAAGACTGTTGGAAAAGCATTCCAGGTGAAGCTGGTTGAGAGAATGCCAAGAATGTGCAAAGCTGTCATCAAGGCAAAGGATGGCTACTTTGAAGAATCTCAAATATAAAATATATTTATGATTTGTTTAACACTTTTTTGGTTACTACATGATTCCATATGTGTTATTTCATAGTTTTGATGTCTTCACTATTATTCTACAATGTAGAAACTAGTAAAAATTAAGAAAAACCCTTGAAAGAGTAGGTGTGTCCAAACTTTTGACTTGTACTGTATATACTGGTTGAGTATATACACTGAGTGTACAAAACATTAAGGACACCTTCCTAATATTGAGTTGCCCTCAGAACAGCCTCAATTCATCAGGGCATGGACTCCACAAGGTGTCGAAAGCGTTCCACATGGATGCTGGCCCATGTTGACTCCAATGCTTCCCACAGTTATGTCAAGTTGGCTGGATGTCCTTTGGGTGGTGGACCATACTTGATACACATGGGAAACTGTTGAGCATGACAAACCCAGCGGCGTTGCAGTTCTTTACACAAACTGGTGCAACAGGCACCTACTACCATACCCCATTCTAAGGCACTTAAATATTTTGTCTTGCCATTCACCTTCTGAATGGCACACATACACAATACACAATACATGTCTCAAATCCTTCTTTAACCTGTCTCCTCCGCTTCATCTACACTGATTGAAGTGGGTTTAACAAGTGACATCAATAAGGGATCATAGCTTTCACCTGGATTCACCTTGTCAGTCTGTCATGGAGAGAGCAGATGTCCTTAATGTACACTCAGTGTATATACAGTTGAAGTCAGAAGTTTACATACACCTTAGCCAAATACATTTAAACTCAGTTTTTCACAATTTCTGACATTTAATCCTAGTATAAATTCCCTGTCAGTTAGGATCACCACTTTATTTTAAGAATGTGAAATGTCAGAATAATAGTAGAGAGAATGATTTATTTCAGGTTGTAGTTCTTTCATAACATTCCCAGTGGGTCAGAAGTTCACATACACTCAATTAGTATTTGGTAGCATTGCCTTCAAATTGTTTAACTTGGGTCAAATGTTTCTGGGAAACCTTTTACAAGCTTCCCACAATAAGTTGGGTGAATTTTGGCCCATTCTTCCTGACAGAGCTGGTGTAACTGAGTCAGGTTTGTAGGCCTCCTTGCTCGCACACACGTTTTCAGTTCTGCCCACAAATGTCCTATAGGATTGAGGTCAGGGCTTTGTGATGGCCACTCCAATACCTTGACTTTGTTGTCCTTAAGCCATTTTGCCACAACTTTGGAAGTATGCTTGCGGTCATTATTCATTTGGAAGACCCATTTGCGACCAAGCTTTAACTTCCTGACTGATGTCTTGAGATGTTGCTTCAATATATCCACATAATTTTCCTTCCTCATGATGCCATCTATTTTGTGAAGTGCACCAGTCTCTCCTGCAGCAAAGCACCCCCACAGCATGATGCTGCCACCTCCGTGCTTCACGGTTGGGATGGTGTTCTTCGGCTTGCAAAAAAACCCCTTTTTCCTCCAAACATAACGATGGTCATTATGGCCATACAGTTCTATTTTTGTTTAATCAGACCAGAGGACATTTCTCCAAAAAGTACGATCTTTGTCCCCATGTGCAGTTGCAAACCTTAATCTGTATTTTTTATGGCGGTTTTGGAGCAATGGCTTCTTCGTTGCTGAGCAAGCTTTCAGGTTATGTCGATAAAGGACTCGTTTTACTGTGGATATAGATACTTTTGTACCAGTTTCCTCCAGCATCTTCACAAGGTCCTTTGCTGTTGTTCTGGGATTGATTTGCACTTTTCGCACCAAAGTATGTTCATCTCTAGGAGACAGAACGTGTCTCCTTCCTGAGCGGTATGACGGATGCATGGTCCCATGGTGTTTATACTTGCGTACAATTGTTTGTACAGATGAACGTGGTACCTTCAGGCGTTTGGAAATTGCTCCCAAAGATGAAGCAGACTTGTGAAGGTCTACAATTTTTTATCTGAGGTCTTGGCTGATTTCTTTTGATTTTCCCATGATGTCAAGAAAAGAGGCACTGAATTTGAAGGTAGGCCTTGAAATATATCCACAGGTACACCTCCAATTGACTCAAATGATGTCAATTAGCCTATCAGAAGCTTCTAAAGCCATGACATCATTTTCTGGAATTTTCCAAGGTGTTTAAAGTCACAGTCAACTTAGTGTATGTAAACTTCTGACCCACTGGAAATGTGATACAGTGAATTATAAGTGAAATAATCTGTCTGTAAACAATTGTTGGAAAGATTACTTGTGTCATGCACAAAGCATATGTCCTAACCGACTTGCCAAAACTATAGTTTGTTAACAAGAAATTTGTGGAGTGGTTGAAAAACGAGTTTTAATGACTCCAACCTAAGTGTATGCAAACTTCCGACTTCAACTATAGTTCTATGTGGCCAATATGACCCAGTCTGCAATGGTTCCATTTCATCATATAGGCCTATATATTTTCAAAGTGTGGGCTATTGCCCCTTGGACAGAACTAAATGAGGGCTATTGAATGTGTTTCGTACCATCTATAATCCTTCATGTTGATGTCCTGGTGGGTTTGACATAGATATTCAGATTATGACTAAACCAGCTTCTACATCCAGAGGCCTTTATTTCCCAAGAGTAATAAGTCAGAATAACATTAACATTGTCTGATGGTCTCAGGATACGCCTCCACCTCTACAAACACTACAGTCTCACTGGGGTACTATATGTTCTGGGTGGAGTCAACTTGTAAAGCCAAATTAAAACTCAGGAGAAAGACCTGTGTGCCTGTAACCTGTGTGTTTGCTGCTGTGAGGTAGTGTATGTTGAACAATGTTCACCTTGTATAGGCTATAGCCACATGAAAGAACTAAATGGAGTTTGATGTAACTGAAGTTCAGGAGAAAGACCACACTTCAACCCTTCTCTAATCAATGGTTGTCTATACACACAGCTGATCTATCGCTGTAACCTGTGTGTTTGCCACAGTGAGGTATTGTATGCTCTTGGAGCAGTCACCTTGTGCCCACTATGTAATAACTTTAGTTATTACACAGCAATAATAGGTTAGTTGGTAAGATAATGAACATGAATGATATAACAAAAATAAACAATGCCCACACAAGATAAATAATGTGTGTCTTCATTCAGGGGCCATACATCTGGAGAGTTTTCATGTGATGTACAGTGACTCTCAAAAATAGTCCAACTCTGCCCAGCTAGTTCCAGCTAACCTGAGTGACTAAAGTACCCAGCGCTCTGGAATGAGCACACTGGTGGTTTTTCCCAGGGGAAGAATCACTGAAGGGATCCAAAAGAAACCCTTTCTGATGTAAATCTCCACTAAATGGCTCTGCAGACCTGATGACAATTCACTTTCTTCAGAATAAAAATGAAATACAACTAGGATAAAGCTTAACCATTGACTTGCTAATTGCGATTTCCATTGTGGTTTACCAGGATGGATTCATTAGGTTTACAGAACCTGATGGATAGTCTGAAATGTCTAACGACCTTGTCTAGTCTGCCAGGCCTAGTGTTGAGCTAAGATTATAACGGCGTGTTCGTTCCATTCATCTACCCAATATTGAATGCAGGGGTGATAATGATTCCAATGGCACAGTGGGTTAGAGAGCTGGCAACACCAGGGTTGTGGGTTTGATTCTAGCATGGGCCACATACTGTATATTAAATATGTGTCACATGAACTGTAAGTCACTTTGGATGCTAAAGGACAATACATGATGTTATGTGGTGAGCGAGTTGCTATCCTATGCTCCCATCACTCTCATATTTAAATATATGAACCTGCAGTAGATCCAATGAATTCCATTGACACTCTATTATGATAGCGTGATTATATCTACCTCTCTCTTCCCATTACCTTTCACACCACATCCCTCTCTTTATCTGTCTGATTCTTTGGGTATTTATAATTCATGGGGCTTACTCTCTCTCTCTCTCTCTCTCTCTCTCTCTCTCTCTCTCTCTCTCTCTCTCTCTCTCTCTCTCTCTCTCTCTCTCTCTCTCTCTCTCTCTCTCTCTCTCTCTCTCTCTCATTCTCTCTCTCTCTCTCCCTCTCCCTCTCTCTCTCTCTCTCTCTCTCTCTCTCTCTCTCCTTTTGTCTGTTTAACTCTTCCTGCCCTTACGCGTCAAGGCTCACCTCCACCGACCTCGTTTCTTTCTGCAGAGCCGATGACAATGCACCTCAGAGAATACCTCAAAAAGACTAGGCAACACGCGGCTAAAGATGAACCATTGATTTGCTAATTAGGATCTATATTGTGGTTTAGAAGGCTGGACTCATTTGGTTTGCAGGTGGATAGTCTGAAATGTTGAGGGTCTGACGGGCCCTGTCAAGTTTGCCAGAGGGGTATGTCACGAAACAAATGTGACTTTGTTTTCAGAGTTTAATGAGGCTGGGCCGGTTTGTTTATGATGCTAATGGGTCCAATCCAACGTTCCATTGTGATCCACCTGGGTAAACCAAACTGAACACTGCATTAACCATTGTTTCACAGCATTCAGTCTGGTTCAACCAGGATAAATGTTTCTGGCTAGTTGGAGGAAGAAGCCACTGAATAGTAGTGAGCTTCAACATACAACAACTTCTGAGTCAAAGATATTCTAAGATCATATTTCAGTGTAGGTTTATTTTTCAGAGCCAACTGAACAGCTTCATCAAACAACAACTTATGTTCTGAGTCAAACTGGCAGATCTAAAGGTCTGGGGCGGCAGGTAGCTTAGTGGTTAACAGTGTTGTGCCAGTAATCAAAAGGTCGCTGGTTCTAATCCCCGAGCCGACTAGGTGAAAAATCTGTCGATGTGCCCTTGAGCAAGGCACTTAACCCTAATTGCTCCTGTAAGTCGCTCTGGATAAGAGCGTCTGCTAAATGACTAAAATGTTATGAGCTATAGATTTATTTTCAGAGAGCATATGTGGATATTTCTAAGATGGACAGACATGGAAGAAGTCTGGAAGGAAGAAGTGCATCATTCCAGACACTGCCAAGGCAAACACATATATGTTTGCTTAAATAATAATAATAATAATATGCCACCATTTAGCAGACGCTTTTATCCAAAGCGACATACAGTCATCGTGCATAATTTTTTTTTTTTTTGTGTATGGGTGGTCCCGGGGATCGAACCCACTACCTTGGCCCAGTGCAGTCAAAAACGTGATTTTCCTGTGTTTTATATCATATTGTACAACAGCTTACGAAACTAACACTATAAAAGTGTGCAAAAATTAGATCAGTGTTATTTCCTGATAGCTGCTGGTTGAAAATACAATCTATACAGGACCTTCTAGTCAGCAGGTTTGCATGGGTGGGAGTTTCGGCTTTCCATGGTGACATCACCATGCGGTAAATTGGTTAATAGACCAATAACAAAGAGTGTTCCAAACGTCTCTGCCAATAACAGCTAGTTTTCCCCTTCCAACTCAGACCACTCCCAGACAGTCTTAGCAAAATGTTTGCTTGAGATTTTTGTTTTTGTCGCTAAAAAGCTATGTTTTCCCATTTGAATGGAAATGTATTACAGTAGGGTACTTAATTGTTACCCAGAAATGATTTGATATTGATATGAAAACGGCTGTATTGGGCCTTTAAAGCAAGCAAGCTGCGATCCCCATACAAAATGACGCTACGGACAGTGTTGTGTCTGACACAGATATAAAAGAATGCATAACGTACATCCTGACTGTTAATTCTCCCATAGCAGTTTGTTTAGAATTTGAAGAGCGCGGTTCCGTACTATCATTTTTGGTGGGTAATTACAAGTAGAGCTCCAACCATGAGGATTTGTTAAGATAATCTTCTTGCCTCGCTCGAGGGAGAAGTAGGAATTTGTATTCGGCGCACAGAAGTCATTCACACTAGCTGCAGGAGGAAACATTTTGCACTTTTATTATTCCCCATAAACACTTTTGCCATTGTCTGAAATCCCCACCAAGTACAACTAGTTAAACACTAACACGTTTACATTGTGATGGGGGTGCAAAATGCACTGTTTGACATTTGTGAGAATGTTTGGAATGGTTTGTGATTCAAAAACAAGAAATCAGCCTTGGGGTAAGCATTGCTAGGACAATGGGTGCAATTTGTTATACTTTTAGTGAATATAACTCAGTCTCAATCACCCCTCTTACAGGTATTGAACCTTTGGTTTCAGATTCCAAGCGGATTGTGTTATGGGAGTCTAGGGCTATGTCCCAAATGGTACACTTTCCCCATATAGTGCCCAACTTTTGGTCAAAAGTAGTGCACTTGGTAGGGAATAGGGTTCCATTTGGGACACAGGCTAGGAGACACAAATCACAGGGTAGAAGTACATTGCTGAAGGCACGGTAAGAGCTATCTTGTCATGGTCCGTATCGCGTGACAAGCTAGAGGGCGTGTACCACAACTTAAGGCCTTAGTTAAAGTGGAGTATGAGCATCCTAATTACAACTCTTCTTCAGTCCTCGTTCTAATCCCTATGATATGTCTGTCAATAGCCAACTGTCAATCCTCCATTTCACAACACTACAAACTAATTTTGGCTACTGTAAATCCCCTAACAACAATATGGGGTGGAGGTTTGGGTATTTGGGGTACAGAATCAGAAGTTGTCTACCCAGAAAGATTTAAGATTGATGACAGAGAGAGACCCAGCGAATGCAGTTCTGTCACCCATAGTTTGATTCCTCTTATTATGGGGCTAAACCAAAGTCATATACAGTGAGGGAAAAAAGTTTTTGATCCCCTGCTGATTTTGTACGTTTGCCCACTGATAAAGAAATGATCAGTCTATAATTTTAATGGTAGGTTTATTTGAACAGTGAGAGACAGAATAACAACAACAAAATCCAGAAAAACGCATGTCAAAAATGTTATAAATTGATTTGCATTTTAATGAGGGAAATAAGTATTTGACCCCCTCTCAATCAGAAAGATTTCTGGCTCCCAGGTGTCTTTTATACAGGTAACGAGCTGAGATTAAGAGCACACTCTTAAAGGGAGTGCTCCTAATCTCAGTTTGTTACCTGTATAAAAGACACCTGTCCATAGAAGCAATCAATCAATCAGATTCCAAACTCTCCACCATGGCCAAGACCAAAGAGCTCTCCAAGGATGTCAGGGACAAGATTGTAGACCTACACAAGGCTGGAATGGGCTACAAGACCATCGGCAAGCAGCTTGGTGAGAAGGTGACAACAGCTGGTGCGATTATTCGCAAATGGAAGAAACACAAAAGAACTGTCAATCTCCCTCGGCCTGGGGCTCCATGCAAAATATCACCTCGAGGAATCAGCCCAGTACTACACGGGAGGATCTTGTCAATGATCTCAAGGCAGCTGGGACCATAGTCACCAAGAAAACAATTGGTAACACACTACGCCGTGAAGGACTGAAATCCTGCAGCGCCCGCAAGGTCCCCCTGCTCAAGAAAGCACATATACATGGCCGTCTGAAGTTTGCCAATGAACATCTGAATGATTCAGAGGAGAACTGGGTGAAAGTGTTGTGGTCAGATGAGACCAAAATCGAGCTCTTTGGCATCAACTCAACTCGCCGTGTTTGGAGGAAGAGGAATGCTGCCTATGACCCCAAGAACACCATCCCCACCATCAAACATGGAGGTGGAAACATTATGCTTTGGGGTTCTTTTTCTGCTAAGGCAGGGGTGTCAAACTCATTTTAGCTCAGGGGCCACATGGAGGAAAATCTATTCCCAAGTGGGCCGGACCGGTAAAATCATGGTATATATAACTTAAAAACAACAACTTCAGATTGTTTTCTTTGTTTTAATACTATCAACATAAAACATAAAGCTGGAGCCTGAGGACAGTGTGTCCAAAATAGTACAAGCACAACATCACTATTAATCATAAAACACCTCAAGTTTATTTGAAAATTCTAAAGAAAAAGAACACACAAACACACAATGCCTCAGTGATTCACAGAACGGTTTCACAGATCACAGAACTATATCAGGGTGTCATTTCTCAGGCAGAAATGTAGATACAAATAATGAAATCCTGTTCCCCAAACAAGTGCAAGAACCACAGAGTCAAGAATAGGTTAAATATACAAATTTAAAAAAATCAATTAAAAACAATAGCACATCAACATAAAAACATATAAACATAAAGCTGGAGCCTGAGGACAGTGTGTCCAAAAGCACAACATCACTATTAATCATAAAACACCTCAAGTTATTTGAAATTCTGAGGACAAACAACACACAAACACACAATGCCTCAGTGATTCACAGAAGTATATCACAGATCACAGAACTATATCAGGGTGTCTCATGCAGCACTTTAAGTGGGGTTGCATAGTTTATTTTACTCCTGATACCTGGCATCTTTTAGCTTTCACCAGCGCATCAATATCAGGCGTCACATCCTGAGTGGCAGCCAACTTCAGGATGTGATTCAAGTGCTTGTGCGTGAGCCTTGAGCGCAGCTTTGTTTTATTTATGCTCATTACAGAGAACTTGCTCACAAAGATATGTGGTTCCAAACATGCACAACAGTTTTGCAGCGAGGGCTGTCAAGTTGGGGTAACCTGGCAAGAGATTCTGATAAAATGTGTCCAAGCCAGCTGCGGCAAATTTGCCCTTCAAATCGAGTCACACTGCAAGTGTATTATTTCAAGTTGGATGCTGACGGGCAGATCAGAGGGATTCACGGTTAATGGCGAACAAAAAACGTTGAAGTCTTTCTCCAGTTCACCAAAAATCTGAAAGCGTTGCTCAAACTCCCTTAACAGTCCCGTTATTTTATCTTTGAACCGCTTCATGTCTGCCACATGTTGGGTCGCGCACACATTTTTCAGACAGGGGAAGTGAGCTGCATCACCACCGGCGAGTTGCGTCTCCCACAATGACAGCTTCAACTTGAAAGAACGAATGCTGTCATAATACTGCATGGCAACTTTGTTGCACCCTTGCAGCTGTTTGTTCAAGTTATTCAGGTGCTCTGTAACATCCACCATAAATGCAAGGTCCTGCATCCATTCTGCGGAATGAAATTCTAACACTGGTTTGCCCTTTTCTTCCATGAACTGTTCAATTTCTTCTCATAAATCAAAGAAACGCCTCAGCACAGCACCTCGGCTTAACCATCTTACCTCAGTGTGGTATGGCAGGCCATAGATGTGGTCTTTCTCTCTGAGAAGGCTGTCAAACTGACGTTGATTCAGGCTTCTGGATCGGATGAAATTAACAGTTTGGATGACCACCTTCATGACGTTATCCATCTTTAATGACTTGCAACACAAAGCCTCCTGGTGCAAAATACAATGAAAAGTCCAAAAATCACGTCCTCCATTTGCAGATTGCACTTTCTCTCTGAACTTTGTCACAACGCCTGCTTTTTTCCCGATCATTGAGGGCGCACCATCTGTAGCCAGGCTGACAGCGCGGGACCAGTCCACTCCGACCCTGTCCAGCGCGCTGACGAGTGCAGTGAAAATATCAGCTGCTGTCGTTGTATCTGTCATCGGCACCAACTCCACGAACTCCTCGGTGACGGTCAATGTGTCATCAACTCTGCGGATAAAAATGGCCAGTTGTGCAACATCTGTAATGTCCGTGCTTTCATCAATTGCAACCGAAAAACGCAATAAATTACTTTACTTTTTGCTTCAACTGGCTGTCCAAATCCACTGAAAGATCGGAAATCCTGTCTGCAACTGTGTTTCTTGTCAGGCTGATATTTGCAAAAAGCCTGGTGCTTTTCAGGGCACACAATCTCCGCTGCCTTCATCATGCATGTTTTTACAAATTCACCCTCACTAAATGGTTTTGAAGCCACTGCGATTTCATTAGCAATGAGGTAGCTAGCTTTCCCTGCAGCGCCACTGATGTCTCGGCTGTGAGTAAACACAGACTGCTGTTTCTTCAGACCCGCCAACAGTTCATTCACCTTCTCTCTTCTCCGCTGTCCTTGAAAGTTGTCATATTTGTCGGCATGAAGACTCACATAGTAGCGACGAAGGTTATATTCTTTCAGCACTGCAACATGCTGTGAACACACCAAACATACAGCTTTCCCATTCAATTCCGTGAATAAATAGAAGGATGACAATTTTTCTTGGAACACTCTGCGTCCACTTTTCTCTTTTTTGACAGAGACATATTGGGGCAATGAGGGTGCCAAAGCACATAATGTTAAAAGTAGAAGCCGTAATAAATATCGCGGGCACAACAAAGTAGCTCATCCGGACTGGCTGCACTTGCTTGACCTATTTGCTCTGCCCCAGTATAAACAGTTTGCTTGCTTAACACAATTGCTATTGCGCCATCCAGTGGACACAATTGGAACAGCAGTTTTTTTATTGAAAAATTGCAGCTCATTTTTATACTTTACAAAATCATCTCGCGGGCCGGATTAAACCCGTTTGCGGGCCGGACGTTTGACACCCCTGTGCTAAGGGGACAGGATAACTTCACCGCATCAAAGGGACGATGGACGGGGCCATGTACCATCAAATCTTGGGTGAGAACCTCCTTCCCTCAGCCAGGGCATTGAAAATGGGTCGTGGATGGGTATTCCAGCATGACAATGACCCAAAACACACGGCCAAGGCAACAAAGGAGTGGCTCAAGAAGAAGCACATTAAGGTCCTGGAGTGGCCTAGCCAGTCTCCAGACCTTAATCCCATAGAAAATCTGTGGAGGGAGCTGAAGGTTCGAGTTGCCAAACGTCAGCCTCAAAACCTTAATGACTTGGAGAAGAACTGCAAAGAGGAGTGGAACAGAATCCCTCCTGAGATGTGTGCAAACCTGGTGGCCAACTACAAGAAATGTCTGACCTCTGTGATTGCCAACAAGGGTTTTGCCACCAAGTACTAAGTCATGTTTTGCAGAGGGGTCAAATACTTATTTCCCTCATTAGAATGCAAATCAATTCATAACATTTTTGACATGCGTTTTTCTGGATTGTTTTGTTGTTATTCTGTCTCTCACTGTTCAAATAAACCTACCATTAAAATTATAGACTGATCATGTCTTTGTCAGTGGGCAAACATACTAAATCAGCAGGGGATCAAATACTTTTTTCCCTCACTGTATATTGCATAAAGACAAACTATCCCCCATGATAGCTACACATGTCCCATAAGAATAACATTTGAACAGTCATTCTATTTTGTATTAATGCAACCTTTGATGCCAACATGGTGCCCATTCAAATTCAACATCTCAAACCGAGTTTGCTCAACCCTGTACATCTACAGCTCTAGGCTAAACCACTGCTATGCCATCTTCTTCATAACACCACATACTGTGGCTTGACAAAGTATGGAGGCTGAAACCCCAGTGGAGATAGCAAACATTACCCCTACACGCTGATCTTGGATTTCCACTCCTCCATTTAATAGTCAAGGTTAGGATTGGGGAGGGATAATCTGATCCTAGATATGGCTAACTTCTACCCAGGGTACCTCCAGCAGCCCGCAACAATGAAATGTCTACACAGTGGGAACGATCAAAGGAGCTTGGACTAGCCCTAGGGATCACCTGACCTGTATCCAATTAAACCTTTATGGGTGGATCAGAGAAGAGCTCCTGCAGGGGGGAAAGCCCATGTAGTGGATGCCTGGATGGGCTCACACAGACAGACAGACAGACAGAGAGAGAGAGAGAGAGAGAGAGAGAGAGAGAGAGAGAGAGAGAGAGAGAGAGAGAGAGAGAGAGAGAGAGAGAGAGAGAGAGAGAGAGAGAGAGAGAGAGAGAGAGAGAGAGAGAGAGCGATACAGCAGTGTGCAATCAGAGCAGCAAGATTTGTGGCCGTTGCCATGTGAAAAGGGCAACCAGTGGAGAGCACAAACAGCATTGTAAATACCACCAATATTTATCTGTTTATTTATCTTCCCCTACGATTCTTACTACAACTATTTGCACATTGCTAAAGCACTGATAATATAGGCTGAACACTTGAAATGGCTTTATCTTTTTTAAACCTTTTTGAGTACAATATTTACTGTTCAATTATAATACTATTTTTTGTTGATGTTGTCTTGTGTCTTCTCACTTTAGTTTATTGTTTATTTCACTTGCTTTGGCAAGAGAGAGAGAGAGAGAGAGAGAGAGAGAGAGAGAGAGAGAGAGAGAGAGAGAGAGAGAGAGAGAGAGAGAGAGAGAGAGAGAGAGAGAGAGAGAGAGAGAGAGAGAGAGAGAGAGAGAGAGAGAGAGAGAACATCCCAGAACCCCACACACAAAAGGAGCTCATGCCTGTCATTTCCACAGACTTTGGGCAAATGTGACTTTAATGAACCATTGGTGAATGGACATAGAACAGGGATCAGTAGGCACCGGATGACTGGTTCGCATCACATTCAAACTTGCACTTGAGGGTGTGTTAGTTTGTGGCTGATCTGCACACAGCATGGGGTTAACTTCTGGTGTGTGCCTGTGACTGCATGGTGAAATAGTAGTCTGTGTTTGGGATTTCAACTTCCATGCATGTTGACCCTATATATAAAGGGTATATAACATATTTTCCATGGATTGCATTTTACAGTCATTTCATGAGTTCATGCTCAAATTTGCAGCCTTATACGACCATACATGATACAACATAAATGATAGCCTACACAACCTTCGTTTATTTTCAATAGGGAAAGTAATTGTTATGGTCCTATAGCAAAGCAATTGAGCATTACCAACGAGTGAATCCTGTTTGCTATTTTAATCTTTCAGACTCCTTGTCGCTTTGCTTTCTAGTTGAACTTGAATGGGAATCAGCAAGGAGAGCAACGAAGGCGTGTGAGCCTCGTTACGTCACTGCTTCCTAAACCCGAGGCATCCCGGTAGAAACAGTAGGCTACTGCTGTTGAACCGATGTAGCGGCTGAAGTGCACGCAGATGAACGATTGTGGACTCCAATGTGCCATACACGCTTGATGAAAATGTGGCTTTTATGGATTTCGGAGGCGTTGAAATTGTGAATAATGTGGAATAACCGGTGTCGGATTGGTTCCTGTGTGTCACTTTACCGTTTTGCGACATGCTCGCAAATATAATTTGCCAACATTTGCTGGGATTTATATGAACGGAACTTTGGAGAGGCGGCGTCATCCAGCTCCTCTGGTAAGTACACTAGGAAATTGCATTGCTTTACACTGATAGAGTAACGACAATGTATTGCATAAAACCATTGGAAATAGCAGGAGTCTTTCATCATGATCATCATCAACATGATACACTTCCGAGGAGGCTTTAATAGTACATTTTACTGGTAGCCTATCCTTCACAATCTCCAAGATTCCATTCTCACTACACACACACACACACGCACGCGCGCGCGCGCACACACACACACACACACACACACACACACACACACACACACACACACACACACACACACACACACACTATAAAGTTGTGGGTGAGCAGCAGCGCTTCCGTCCAGAGCGCAGCGCTTCGGAGAGAAAATAGCAATAGTAGTGAGAGAGCGCCATCAATCGCATACCGGTCACACTCCCATGCGCACGAATTTGGGAATAAGATATTATTGCACATTTATTCCAACGAATATTCCAACATGAAGACACTTCTTGAATAGCACGCGTGTAAATGTGCACTGCCTCTCATTGCACACATTGAAATTAATTCAGGTTGTAAATAGGAAAACTCTCCCCCCCATAGGCTCATAATAAAACGTTGTAGGCTATTTGAACCTCACTACTGTATAGTCCCTATTATATTAACAATTTAAACAATTTAAAATTGTTATTTGGGGATATCTTTAGGGACTACTATTAACTCAAGTGGGGAAAAATTGACTCAAAGCGGGAAAAGATATCCCCAAATAACAATTTTAAATTGCTTGGATTTCCTCATAAATGTGCTAAAACATTGTAGGCCTAGCCTACATTGGGGGAATAAATTGTAATGTTCACTTTATGGATGCATATAAAATGCAATCATAAAGGATAATAGTGCATAGGTATTGGCATGATTTCCCCCTATGAAATCCTGTTTTATATGATTAGCCTATTATAGCCTAGGAAGGAATAAGTCATTTAAATTAGACTAGGGAATAGAGCCGATCAAATTTTACCGTTATCTCTGTTCTTGAAGCCGGGGAGCGAGCTGGTTGTTTTATCTTCATGCCAGCAAAGTAGATCCGGGCGTGCGCAACGCGGAGAGATACTAGGCGAATTCGGTGTGGAAGAAAGGGAGCACGAGAAGAAGTGGATAGTGGATATAGTCGCGGAGAGGCGAGTCCACGTAGTTACCATGCAGACATTCGTACCTTACAAACTACATGAAAAACCGCCAAATCCACGCCGCTAATGAGGGAATAGGTATGTAATGTGATGTATTTGTTGTATCACTTTTCCTGTGAATGAGCAAGTTGTCTTTGTCGTTTGTGAATCGGAGTTAAAAGTTGAGATAGTCCGGATCGGACTAGTTCTCTATAAGTGGCGCTCGAGCAGTGGACTGAAATCAGAGCCCTTTCTTTCCTACAGTGAAGTTTAACGCCTTAAAGTTTTTAGGAAAGGTATTAAATAGGCTACTATCGGAATTAGAGACTATGGAAGTTGGTCACTGTTTTACGCCTTTTGTTTATTTGTGGGAATTGTTTTACACCTTGTGAAGTGTTGGCGGTTCGGGCATTGTTGCATTTTTAAACAATCCATACATCTGGCTCGCGCACGGCCGCGGTGTCTACGTAAAATGAATAGGAATGGAGACCGTTGGGGGATGGGTCGGACAATTAAACAACAGACAGAAAGCAATGATTTTCATGAAGCTGTTTAGTTTTTGCCTTTTTGCCTTCTACCAAAAATATTAATTCGGCACAAAGGTGCATTACAGTATATAACATGGAAAAACATGTAAATATATATTTTTTCATTCTTTATGATTTGCCAGGAATAGCCTAGTTCAACAGTTGAAAAATCCTGGAAGTGTATGCAGACTTAGTTAAAAAAAAACATTGTACATGTATTACTTTTACTTACGATTGCTTACTAACCTGATATGACTGTGCCATAAAGCCCTACACTGGAGGCATCAATAGTTAGCCTAATCCTCAGGGGGGGGGAAATATAGCCTCAAGGCATACTTTTTTTTTGCAAGTTCTCATGCATGCATTATGCTACTAGCCCCATAAAACCTATAGAATATAGTCTATTGCACACATACATTGAGCATGTATTTTGAACAGATCTAAGGCAGCTGGACACCAGTGTCCGTCAATAGCCGGGGCTGGGATGTTTTAACATTCTCCAGTGCTTTTCCCGATGGCAACCGTCTAAAAGCCCAAAGAGCAGCTCTGTGTTTATTTTAGCACAGCCTACTAGACAGAAAATAGGCAAGCTCAGGAACTAAGGCCCCAGAGTCAGTATAGACACAACTTTTAGGGCTAGAATTCAGTTGTTTTGATCATACACTATTTCCAGACATAACAATGGACTTATAGGAGCACAAACCTGTATGCCTGAATGTCACTTCCTTTCATATTAGACCATCTATTTTGAGTCAGCTTGCATATCTAGTTATGCGAGGACAGTACCACTTTTCCACCATTTCCAACCCTTTCTTCGTGTAATGTATCTGCTTGATCTATTTGCATAATGTCATGTAGATCAAAGAATTTCAAAGATGTGCAATTTAAGGCTGATAGAAGGAATTGTGAAATCTGCTGATCATAGCTTTGAAGTCCGTTTTTGCTTGACCTGTGATGGAATAAGTGAGAATTGAATGCCTTACAACTACTTTGTCATTACCAATGACCTCCATCATTTCTACATAGAGGATTTAATTAAATCAATATATGTTCTGAAGTGAAGAGGTTTGTCTCTGAATTGTGCTTTGAAACAGTACATAGGATTTATGTAGTGTATCTTTTCTGTTAAACCTATTGCTGAAATATTAAGAGGAATGCCGGCTTAGATAAATAAGTTATTTGGCCTATATTTTCTCCCTCTCCCCCTCTCTCACATAACATCCATTCATCAGCCTGACCATCATTTGTCATGCCATTTAAATGAGTTCAGTGAGGCTCACAGTAAAGAGAGGAATAAGGTTAGAGACCTTTGTCGAGCAGATATTAACAGCAGCCGTTCACCATGCCACTTTAAAACCAGAACTCTCATAGGAAGGTTCAACCTTTGTCCCTTTTGCTTGGTAGCACAAAGACAGATATTTTATTATGCTCTTAAATTAAAGCACTGATCCATCCCTATTGAGATTTTCGGAAAAATTAATGAAATGTTTAATTGTATGTAATTTTTTAAAGCTTGATTATAACCTTCTGTTTTGTGTGTCTCCAGGTGGTTTGGTAGAGAACACGGTACGAAAATGGGGAAATACTTGACTTCACTGCTCGTGATGCTACTGCAGCTCCTCTGCGGCTGCACAGGGAACCAAAGGACGGAGAAGGAATTGGCCCTGCAGTTCACTCACTCTATTTACAATGCCACTATATACGAGAACTCTGCTGCTAAGACCTACTTGGAGAGTCATGCCAAGATGGGCATCTACATCACAGACCCCACCTGGGAGATACGGTACAAAATAGTGTCAGGAGACAATGAGAACCTTTTCAAAGCAGAGGACTACGTGCTGGGAGACTTTAGTTTCCTGAGGATAAGGACCAAAGGAGGCAGCACTGCCATTCTGAACCGGGAGGTCAAAGACCACTACTTTCTCACTGTCAAAGCTGTGGAGAGGGTCACCAACGTGGAGGCTCGCACCCGAGTCAAGGTCCAGGTCCAGGACACCAACGACCTGAGGCCTCTGTTCTCGCCCACCTCCTACAGCATCTCGCTGCTCGAGAACACGGCCATACGGACCAGCGTGGCCAAGGTCACGGCCACGGACGCCGACATCGGGACGAACGGGGAGTACTACTATAGCTTCCGGGAGTGGACAGATATGTTCGCTGTCCACCCCACGAGCGGGGTGGTGACGCTGACGGGAAAGCTGGATTACTCTGAGACCAAGTTGTATGACCTGGAGATCCTGGCGGTGGACCGAGGCATGAAGCTCTACGGGAGCAGCGGCTTCAGTAGCATGGCCAAGCTGACGGTGAGGGTGGAGCAAGCCAATGAGCACGCGCCTGTCATCACTGCCGTCACCCTGGCACCCTCGGGCGCTGACCGCGACCCCACCTACGCCATAGTGACCGTCGAGGACAACGACCAGGGACCAAACGGGGAGATCGCGTCGTTGAGCGTGGTGGCGGGCGACCCCCTCCAGCAGTTTAAAGCCATGAGAACTAGTCCTGGGAGCAAGGAGTACAAAATCAAAGCGGTCAAGGATGTAGACTGGGACACCCAGCCTTTCGGATACAACCTCACGTTACAGGCCAAGGACAAAGGAAGCACCCCACAGTTTTCCTCAGCGAAAGTGGTACATGTGACATCCCCTCAGTTTAAAGTGGGCCCCCCTAAATTCGAACATGCTGTTTATAGGGTCAATCTCAGTGAGTTTGCCCCTCTCCATACACCTGTTGCTATGGTAACTGCATTGCCAAAGTATCCACAGTTGAAGTATGCTTTCAGATATAAGACAGAGAAGAATCGTTTTGCTATTAATCCAGACACTGGCTTAATCACCACAACTGGACCCATCTATGCGGATTATGCCCCTAAATTTGAACTAGAAGTTATTACCAGTGACAAAAAGGCAGCGACTATGGTTATCATTGACATTATGGATGTTAACAATAATGTCCCTGAGTTCCAACAGACCTCTTACAAGGCCACCATTGATGAGAATGTACCTGTAGGGACCAACGTGTTAGCAGTGAAAGCCACTGATCTAGACAGTGGCGAGAACGGGTATGTGACTTACAGCATTGCCAACGTGAGCCCACAGCCGTTTGTCATCGACTACTTCTCTGGTGTCATCAGCACCTCAGAGGAGCTGGATTATGAACTGATGCCAAGGATTTACAATCTCAAAATCAGGGCTTCAGACTGGGGTTCCCCTTTCCGACGGGAGGTGGAGGCATCAGTTACTATCACACTGAATAACCTGAATGACAATAAGCCTCTATTCGAAAATATCGACTGTGAAGTCACGGTGCCAAGAGACCATGGCGTGGGAGAGCAGATAACGACGGTGTCTGCTATTGACGCTGACGAATTGCAGCTAGTGCGGTACGACATAAAAGCTGGGAATGATCTTGATCTCTTTGAATTGAACTCCAACTCGGGTGTGCTTTCTTTGAAACGAACACTGAGCGAGGGGGAGGCAGCTAAAGTGTCCTTCCATAGCTTACAGATCAGAGCCAGTGATGGAGAGCATGAGACTGAACCAATGATTATGAACATCACTGTCATCACAGCTCGCAAGCCTGTCCAATTGAAGTGCGTCGACACTGGGGTTGCTACGATGTTGGCAGAAAAGCTGCTTCATGGCACTAAGATCCACACCCCAACTGAGCCTGACGATAACTTAATGGACATCCATTCGGTTAACCGCTACTCCCCTCAGTTTGCAGAGTCCTTCCCCAGTGTCATTGAGGTCAAAGAGGACCTTCCGGTTGGGGCAAGGGTAGTCCATCTAAGCGCATCCGACACAGACAGTGGTTTTAACGGAAAACTGGTGTACGTTATTTCAGGAGGAGATACAGAGAGTCGTTTCATTGTAGATATGAACACCGGTTGGCTTTTGGTTTACGCACCACTGGACAGGGAAACGACAGACCACTACACACTGAATGTCACAGTCTACGATCTGGGAATACCGCAGAAGTCCTCCTCGCGTCTTTTAGACGTTAAGATCTTGGATGCTAACGATAACAGTCCGCAGTTCCTGCAAGACTCATATTCGGTGGAAATAAGTGAAAACACACCAGTGGGCACTGAAATCGTCCAGGTGGATTCCACAGATAAGGACCAGGGAGATAACGGAGTAGTCAGGTATTCGATTGTGGCCGACACTGACCAGTTTGCCATTGACGAGCTGACTGGAATAGTGACGGTGAAAAAGCCGCTGGATCGCGAGGTGCACCCGGTTTACATTCTGAAGATCGCTGCACGTGACCAGGCCATTAATGAACCTCAACTCGTGTCTACAGTGTTGCTAAAGGTCGTTCTCGAGGACGTCAATGACAATCCTCCCAAATTCATCCCGTCAAATTACCGCGTGAAAGTGAGGGAGGACCTCCCGATCGGCACTGTGATTATGTGGCTGGAGGCTCACGACCCGGATGTCGGGCTGTCCAGTCAGGTACGGTACAGCCTCATCGATAACGGGGACGGCAACTTCGAGGTGGACAAACTCAGCGGCGCGGTCCGCATCCTGCAGAATCTGGATTACGAGAAAAAGCAGGTGTACAATCTCACGGCGAAAGCCAAGGACAAAGGGAAGCCCATGTCCTTATCGTCGACATGCTTTATTGAGGTGGATGTAGTGGACGTAAATGAGAATCTGTATCGCCCCTGGTTCCCCTCGTTTGTGGATAAGGGATTTATAAAAGAGGACGCCCTCATTGGGACATCCGTAATGAAAGTAACGGCTCAGGACGAAGACAAAGGAAGAGACGGAGAAATACGGTACTCCATACGGGACGGCTCTGGCCTAGGGATATTCACCATTGATGAAGAGACTGGTGAGTTTCTCACTTTTCTTTTCCTCTATGTCATTACCATATTGCCTCTATGTGAAGGCCCATTTTGTTTATCATTTATTATTTAAGGTACCAAATGGGCATGCATGAATTTTAAATGACTGGGATGCGAGAAGGGGTGTAATCCCCTGTATCTGTGCAGATTGTGTTTGTCTGCCCATGTCCTTCCTCCCCCCCTGAAATATCAGTGGTGGGGGCAAATGGTGAATGGCGGTGAGGGTTGCTTCCTGGAGAACCGCTAAGCTTCCTGATTCCTTTCATTTTTCTGTCTGAGGGAAGAGAATTGATGACAGGAACAGCTGGAGCAGCTGTCTTCTAGACCTGCAGTAGACATTCCAAACTAGTTGCTGTGGAATTATGAGGATTGCTGAGTGATTTTACCCACTGACTCCCCATTTCCCACACGGCACTGTTGTGCTGAACACTGCATTTTGTTTCAGTGTTGAAAAACTGGTCATATGCAAATGGTATAATGCTTCATGCTAGCTCATCCCACATGAGATGGCACTTGTTTGTATAATGAGAGAGTTGTTTTTCTGTGATTGTCAAATCTACTTTAGTATTGCAAATCTATATTTTTGTGTGTGTGGCGAAATGCACTTGCTGGCGTCTTTGTGGTCTTACAAAGAAAGTATTAATACTTTTTTTTCAGCTGCTCACAGACGTTAAATCACCTGTGCCAAGGATTTAAAAATAAGCAGTCTGGAATTCAAACGGTTTTGCCACAAAAAGCTACTGGTCACCCCATTTTGGGTGTGTCAGACCTGGCTTGCTGCCCTTCATTTTAAACATAGTTACCATACTCTGGGTGGCTTAATGTCAGTTTTTCCCTTTTAAAATGTATTTGTGCATGGCAATATACATATTTAATGTACAAATGGGCCGGTGAAACTTGATGCATAAAACATCAGGTTTTTAGCATATATGTAGTCTATCCCCTAAGTGTGGAAGTTCAATGCAAAGTCTCTGGAAATGTAATTTACTGATTTTAAAGTAACTAAATGAGAAATTGACGAGTGAATGTTAATTTAGATTCAGGTGGAGGCATACACTTTATTAAGCTGAGTAATTAGCTGGGCCTTCCGTGAACCTGTGGGGAAATCACACTTTCTTTGCTGTTAAATTTAGCATGACGGGATGAGCCGGCACGAAGCATTGCTCCTTAAGGACCATCTGTCAGCTATTGTGCCTGTCCAGTGATTGTTCTCTCTGGGGTAGTTGTTGGATTGTTGCTTGTAGATAATTCTACCTCTTTTGTTCAAAGATACTGAGGAAAATGTAAATAGAGTGAACTGGAGCGAGCCTTTGATTCTTGAAATGCGATTTGAAACTCGTCTGAGATTGGTTTAAAATGGCTTCGGTCCCACTCATCAAAGTTTGTAAAAACTTTCTCACACTCTTTAGGGAGTTGACATTTGAAATGCAGTGCCTTATATTTAGGCAACAGAGATTTCTGCTCTGGGCTTTGTTAGTTGAGACTCGGCCCTTGGCTTGGGGCTGTGGATCTTAGGCCGAATCTCTGAAGTGTTCTTGTTTCCGTAAATGACACCCACTTCTTGTTTGAAATCCCACTCCTGAATGTATAGGATGCAGGTCACTGGGAGCTCCTGACCTGCTCTTCCTCCCCTGCCCGCAACCTCCATGGCCTTCAAAGTGATTTATCAGGAGTGGCAATGATAGGATTGTCCTGCTATTCAGCCCCGTTGTTAGGGATCACAGCCAGAGCTGGTAGCAAACCAAATATGCCGAAGGCAACGGTGTGCCTCCTAGAAATTCATGCATTGACTGAAGGAGGTTTGGGGGGGGGGTTAGTTTGGGTCTGAGCAGAGGGGGTGTGAGGTCACCACATGAGGATTATGCGCTACGAGAAATCAATGTAAAACAAAGGGTGCACCCCAGCATCGCTTTCACCCAGTCATGCAGCTGCAGGTAGTGCTTTCTGACCAGTAGAAAAACAAGAGTGGAGAAGAGAAGAAAACAAATGAAAAGTGCTAAAATCAAAGGGTACATGCCAGAAGCCACACACACCTTAAGCTCTGGAAAAGTTTTTATGAGGGGGCTAGTAAGGAAAGGCTGGCTAACATCTGTGGCTGGTTAAGTTAAATGCCTTTTGGAATCTCATGTTCTCTGTATGCATGCTTTATTTATTCACTTTATCCTCTTGAACCCCTGGGTTTGAGAATGGAGGGGTAGTGATGAGGAATGCGTAATTGAAAAGGTCTTTAGTGCCCACTTGACTCCCTTACCTCTCATCTTACCGCCAAGAAGATACCATTTTGGCCCTCAGTTTTTCTCCTTAAGCCTAAATCTTGAACTTTATAGTTAGATACTAGCTTAATTTAGTTCAGTGAACAGAGGCGGAAATTCATTTATGTAACTTCAGCTTTCAATATATATTTTTTGCCTGTTTCAGGGTTTGCCTTTGATAACAGCAGTAATTCAGCCATTTTTAGGCCAAAATAAGATTAGCAAAACCCAGAAAGTTGTTACTTCTAAGATAGTAATCAGCATGTTTTCCCCCTATCCAGCTCTTATTGTCCGACTGCAGACGGCTATATCTGGCAAACGTCTGGCCCGGGCCCCTCCGGATCTCTGGCCCTTGTATATACATCTGCACATCACACAAACATGTTTAGAGCTGGGGGCTATGTGGAGCCCTGGTGAGATTTTGTGTGCAGTCCAGGCTAATTCTGTCCTCGTGTGTGCTCAGACACTGCTAATGGGGGCCTGACACACTTAAGGCCAGCTAGGTATGCCGCTAACCTGACTGATGTTTCCAGGGCCATGCATGGAATCTAGTTCCTTGATTTAATAAACCTTTAGTTGGAAAAAGGAACAAAGAACTGGAGCTTGAGGTCATGATACAGAGAGAAGAACAACAAGATGGAGTCCTTTCACAAAGTAGGCTAGTTAAGGCTGCTAGCGAGAGGGTGGTTGTTGTGGTTCGGTGTAGAAGTTAGGGCTGGGAATTGCCAGAGACCTCACAATATTATATTATCACAATACTTAGGTAACGATACGGTGTATATTGTATTTCTCGTGATTCTATATGTATTACGAATCTATACTGTGATTTTATTGCGATTCGATGTTCCAAACGTATTGCTCACCATATGTCTGCTGCAGAGGGGCAAGAGAGAGCCATGAGGAAATGAGTTTTGATCAGTCATGGAAATAAAAGTGCTGAAAACAAATTGGCTCCCTATTTTAAAAAGATGGAGAACAAGCTTTGAAGGAAAAATACTGGAGTTTTGGTGCAGGTACAGCCAACGAGCTCAAAAACTATATTGCGATATTGTCGATACGATATATCATAAAATAATAATATCCCAATATGTAACTGTATACATTTCCCCCCCCATCACTAGTAGAAGTTGTTGTGGGGTGGTCGAGGTGGTGAGTGGTATTCATTTGGGACAAAGCCACTGAACATTCCATTCTCTCTGTGCATCTAAATTGAGATCAACTCTTAATGGTCTTCACTCTGCAGTGCACTATAAATGCTTTTCACCGACGTTCCTATAAAAAAGCCAGCAATGCAGCTGTTGTTGCTTAGGGAAGAGGAGGGGTGGAGGATGTTATTTGTCATGGGCTGTGCTTGATTAGTTGCGAGGTAGGATATAGGCCTAGTCCCTATAAGTCCCCTACTGGTACATTGTTGTCAATGGAGACCGTTCTCCAAGTAGATCAATTAGACTTGGTGCTTGCACGAAAGGATTGACTACCGTTTATGAGGTCAGGGAAGGGTCCTCTGTGATCAATTAAGCATGTCTTTCTGTTAGAACTCCTAATAGCTTTGACGAAAAGAGCTAGTTCGACCAGACTCTCTCTCTCTCATTGTGTCTCTCCTCCAGGAACTGCTAGTTTTGATGCTGTTTTGGCAGCACTATTGAAGTCATGTCTTTAAGTTCGTTAGCCTACTTTGTGAACTGAGGTGAACAACCAAGATGTGATATGCAATTTGCACGGATTCACTTAACTGGTTAGGTAAGGTTAAAAAGGAAGAACAGGGGAAAAAAGAGGTGAAAATGCATATTGATTAAAGTCTCCAGGCCCAGCGTCGTCTAGGGTAGGGGAGGGAATGGCCGGCAGGGAATGTAGCTCAGTTTGTAGAGCATGGCGTTTGCAACGCCAGGGTTGTGGGTTCGATTCCCACGGGGGTATAAAAAAATAAATAAATAATGTATGCACTAACTGTAAGTCGCTCTGGATAAGAGCGTCTGCTAAATGACTTAAATGTAAATGTAAATGTTAAAATATACTAGTAGTAAAGGTGAACAAAGGTGTAGGCCTTCATGCGGTGTGTTTGCATTTATGTCGGAAAAACTGAAGGAATCTCAAACAGCCCCATTGGAATCACCTCTTCCGTCCAGATGCTCATTGGATAATGTATGCATTGCCCTTTGCTCATTGGATAATGTATGCGTTGCCCTTTCGCTTCAAGTTGGAGGCAGCCGGTGTGCTGAAAGAGCTCTTTGTGGAGGCAAATGAAATAGTTTGACATGTAATGACAAAGTTCTGTGAGCTTGTGTTTTCCCCTCTTCAAATTGGGCCTTCCTCCCCCCTCTCTTCCCCCAAATCCCCCCCCCCCATTGCCCTTCCTGTCGAGAGCGAGGTAGGGCCGACCCTCAGTGATGCCAGATAAGGGAGGTATGTGCTGAATGGTTTTGTCTTTTCATGTTTGGCTGCCTTCACTATCCCAGGGTGAGGCGATAGCCGTGTCTGCTCCACCAAAGCTTCATGGGAGATTGATTGAACCCAAGCACCCGTGGCCGGTCCCTTCTATTTTTTGATTCTATATGCAGAAGCTCAAGCCAGAAGTGTGACTTCTTCAGCACACTCAAAAGAGCCACATGACTTGTAATGGTCTTTGCTTGAGCGCTGTTGCTGGGGCGACGGGACCAGGAATGTGCAGTAGGCCAAAGTTGATTGTAGGGTGCTAAATGAAAAGCACACTTTCCCCAGTTAAAGTTTGTTGCTTCTCTCAGCCCATTAATTCTTTTTTAGAAACCTGTAAAGGTGCCGCGTGCAGATGGCGTGCTCGATTGCGAGTTAACTGTTGTCATGCTAATCTAGGCAATTGAGACCCGCAGCTAATAATGGTTGGTGACATTTTGTTTTATTTTTATGTAAACTACTGTAAATTAAGGCTCTGCACAAGTTGCTAATGGTAGCACAGAGATTCTGCAGACACATACAAAACTGCAATAACTACATGTTTGTCACACGTTTGACAGGAAAGAAAAGCATAAAATTCATCTTAGTGAAGCCATTTTGTTGTTCAGTTCTCTATCTTGGCGTGTGTTCCCATGTTACTTTGAAAAGACCTGCAGTTCCCTGTGGCATGTTCACCTGAATGTGAAGTCGTTGTTTTCCTATCATAGCCCCAATCAAAATGGAGTTTACCGCAGTGAAGGGGGTAACCAACAGAGGCTTAGCTGGCTGATTATTTTATAGCATCTCTATATGATGCATTGGCTCTCAAAGCGTAACTGACTGATTGCCAAAGTGAAATGGTACTTGGCGCAACGAGTTCTGAGTTTTGAGAGACAGCCACTTAAAATAAAACGTTGAGAGATGAAGATGCTCCTTTTGAATTCCCCGTCCGTCATGTTCGCTGTCAATGTAAAGACCAAAGACAGGAAATATCAGAATTAAGGTAGCATGACCAGAGACAGCAGCTTATTGGCACTGAGTTCAAGTCCCATGTTATACAGACGGAGACAGTGCCATGTTTAGGCCTAAGTGCCGTGTTTAGGCCTAAGTGCCATGGTTGTCTCTTAGGGTTGAAAAGCTTGGGATAGAAAATGCTGGCCAAACATGCATTTAAACGCCCATACTATCCCAACATTCCTGTCATACCTCTCAACAACCATAATGCCTCTTATAGGCCTATACACCACTGTTATCTCTAATCTCCGAAGACAATAAAAATGGAATGAAAAAATAATCAACCTTTGTAAATGTCAGCGCGGCAGCCTGTTGGAAAACGAGAACAGACCTATATTTCAAAGCGCCTTATCTGTCTCCAAAAAAGGCCTTTCCACGGGAACCGTTTACCGCAGCGCATTGAGTCTGTGTCAGTGGGCAACTATCTCAGGGGGCTTCATCAAAATGTTGCGATAAGGGGAAGACAGACGGTGCATCGCGCCCGCTATTATCAGAGGAGTGGGGCATAGCACCGGAGGGCCGGGAGGTGACAGGTCTTAAATTATAACGTGATATTAAACCAGGTGGCCCAGCTCTGAGGCCTTTGAAATAACACTGCGCTCTGTGACAATGGAAGCTGCCTGGGCATGTCCCAATAGGCTTCTTCAACTGGAATTAATGGGCTAAATTCTGCCAGAAAAAAAAGAGAAAAATCCCATCAGGCATGTTCTCATTGCATCACTCCCCTTTCGTTCATTAAAGACTCTCTCGCTTTCACTCTCTCTCGCTGCATTCTCCCCTCTCCCCCTCACTCCAGATGAATGCAGCCATTCTTTTCGTTTTTCCTTGGGCCAGAGAATATAGAATATTATTATTATTTTATTACACAGTGCATGATGCTATAGTTTTGATATCCATGCCGCTTTAAAACGTTAATGCCCCACTGGTCTGTTAATGCAGTTTTAGTAAATGGCAGTTGTTTAGTGCTTTTATTCAGTGCCCTCCCCTTTTAAGACTATAAGATTAGGTCAATATGTAGAGCGAAGCGCACAGCTCCACATTGTTAAGCTGGCTGAAATTATTCAGTTTGTCTAAAGTTTTAAAGTACCATTTCCCTAAAGCCCAGCTGTTGATAGCGCTGGTTTTAGCCTCTGGTGGCGATTGTATACAAAATGCACAATGATGCGTGAAGCGGAAATGGCTGGTGGGGGCACAACTCAGAGGATCGCCGGGTCAAAGAGAAATCAAATCAAATGTTATTTGTCATATGCGGCGAATACAACAGGTGTAGACTTTACTGTGAAATGCTTACTTACGAGCCCTTTCCTAACAATGCAGAGTTGAAAAGTAATTAAATTAGCAAAAATGAAGAAAAAAAAGGAATTAATAGCACAATAAAATAACAATAACGAGGCTATATACAAGGAGTACCGGTACCGAGTCAGTGTGCTGGGGTACGAGGTAGTTGAGGGGATTGAGGTAATATGTACATGTAGGTAGGGGTAAAAGTGACTAGGCAATTAGGTTAGATAATAAACAGAGTAGCAGCAGTGTGTGTGAAAGTGTGTCTATGTGTGAGTGTGTTTGTGTGTGTGTGTGGCGTCAATATGCAGATGTGGTATGTTTTGTGTTTGTGTGAGCGTATGTAGTGTGAGTGTGTGTGTATGTGTGTTTTGGAGTCAGTGTAGTATGTGTGAATGTGTGGGTAGAGTCCAGTGAGTGTGCATAGAGTCAGTGCAAAAAAATATTATAAAAAAAGGGGTCAGTGCAAATAGTCCGGGTAGCCATTTGATTAACTATTCAGCAGTCTTATGGTTTGGGGGTAGAAGCTGTTCAGGAGCCTTTTGGTCCTGCTTGCCGTGCGGTAAAGACCTTTTGTGTTGAGAGACTCTGTGTGAACTCATCATGCAGCAGTTTTGATGATTGTTTTCCCGGATCTACACTAATGTACTGAATACCCGCTGAGTGCTGGTCACTCTTCAAAGTGCCACCATATTTGGTCAATGACCCCGATATGGTCTATGACACTTCAATAGCCTGCTAAGTCCTATTTTGCATGGTGATTCTAAGCCTGTGGCCAATGTGTTACTGTGTGTAACTCAAGCTGTCTGCGTTATTCAGATTTATGAATTGGGTGGTTCGATCCCTGAATGCTGATTGGCTGATAGACGTGGTATATCAGACCGTATACCGCGGTTATTATATTTTTACTGCTCTAATTACGTTGGAAAGCAGTTTATAATAGTAATAAGGCACCTTGGGTGTTTGTGGTATAAGGCCAATATACCACACCTCCTCGTGCCTTATTGCTTAAATATTCATAATTCTATGAAGTAATAAAGACGATGAGTGCGACAGCGAGACCTGTAGGCTATGTGGGTATCCCATGAGGTGGAGTTTTTCGGCTTTGGCTGCACTTCATAGCCTTGTGAATCTTTCAAAAGATTCAGGCATTAATACTTACAGTATGGACTGAATAACGTTGGAGGTGCAGGGCTAGGCTAGGTCTTAGCTTCTGAGAACTCTTGGAACCAAAGAGATGATATGATTTAAGTCCCGGGGGCATGGGAAGCTTAGCTCAGGACTCTATTTCTAATACACCCAGGGCTCTACGTGGTGGAGGAATTTGAAGCATTTCGCCAGGGCCGGTGGAAAGAGAAGAGGGGGGAAAAAAAGCACTGAGAAGGTTTATGTAAGCATGGGAGGCAGGAGTCCTAAGTAGGCTGAGGAATGCGAGGGGAAAGGAGAGAGGAATTACCGAGAGGTAGTTCAAAGCAAATGTCTGACTTTTTAAAGTGCAGACCGAGGAAGTGCTGGCGTAAGCCGAAAGAGCTGATCTCTCGGTCTTGAGAAGACACGTTTCTGTTCTCTCATGGTCTCCGAAGCGGGTAAATTATTCCTGTACGGTCTCTTGTTGTGAAGGTCATCGGAAGACCATCTCGACTTCTGTAGATATCTTTGTCGACAGTAGAAAACCTGTGAAAAGAGAGCTTCTCTCTGGGCTGTGTGAAGTTGACAGCAGCCTAATTCCTCATTACAAGTTTTCAATGCCAGAAAAATATGATATTGACACAGTTTCTTAACTAGACAGCGCGCTACCATATGAAAATAAGCACTGGGGATATACAGGATTTTGATAATCCTAATCCTCTTTTGACAAGCGGTAATCTTTTTGGCGCTCTAATTTGTTTCAATTGCCAGCTTTTGATATCCATGGCATGTGCAATCCCCTCCATTTGTGGCGACGCCATTGTAGTTACAAGGCCTTCTCCCCAATTTAGCCCCCCGCCCACTAAGTACCCCCTTTCATGACAAGGACCTTGGTCCAATACATGCCAGAAATACTGAGTACACCTCATCCTCTGAACAAAATAGTGAACATCACAGTATAGTTCTGCAGTTACTACCCCGCACTGTGTGGTACATTTTAGTTTTGGCTTGGATCAGCTGGCTTTATCCAATCCACTTAAATTTTTTCTGTCCTCAGTCCTCCAGACCTCCTCTGCCATTTTCCTCGGCGCCTCGAAGCACAACCATGTTATTTCACAATTGTGTCAAAACAACACTCAGCGGCTATGTGTTGTGCAGCAGACTTCTTCCAGCCTCCCCGCTGTAACTAGCTATTGAGTAAATGTCACGGTGGACCTGTTCCGGAGACTGATTGAAGCGAACACACTTTGCAGTTCACACACCTACATGAGATGACAGAATTGTAGGAACAGCGTTAGCCGTTAGCTCTTTTTTTATTGTGTAGCCTAGCTGCTGTGCTAGGTGGCTGTGGAAGGTGTAGCCTTAGGGTATGCAAGGAAGAGGGAAAGAAAGGAGAGAGAGCAAATCTGGCTGGGTAGGTTGCCTAGCCCTTGTCAACTGTTTTTATTGCCTCAAGGGCACATTTCGCAACTTCCTCATTGACTAGCCTAGAAGTATAGGTGCGGTGGCTAAATACCTCTGATTCATAATTTATACACATTTATACAATTATCCAGCCAACTATTGATTTGATATGTTTCGATAGGTGCTTTGTCTTCTGTTATGTTTATTTAAAGCCAGTCACGCATTCATGTATGAATAAAAAGTAGACGTCAACTGAAATTGTCATTGTGTTCAGCAAGAGCTTCATTGAAATGGGTTTCTCTTTGAATTGAACTTTATATTCTAGGCTTCAGAGCCTCATCAAACTATAAAACATATACAAGATTTGGACTTTCTTACTTCTGCCAATCAACCATTATAATGCTATCGTACCAGTTGGCCTTACCTACCACAGTTTGTTTACGTTTCCTGTGAGGGGTGAGTTTGGGTCAAGGTCCTCTATGACTATGTAGTCTTGTTGTTAGTCACCACTAGAATGAATGTATTACATTTTATTTTCGTGTCAAATTGTTAGTTGGCAACCCATCCTTTCCGCGATCAATTGAAACATAAACAAACATTACAATAATTCACTGTGATAATTATTCCGGTGTTCTGTGCATTACAATAATTCAAGGTTATAAATCTGTGATAATTGCACTAGCAGTGCAGAACTGCAGTAATATAAAGCCATCTTCTCTATTCTGATAGCTTTAGGATTGGCAGCGGGCTGCTAAAAGCCTGACACTCATGAGCAAATGAAATGGTATGGGTGTGGTGGCTAAATACCTCTGATTCATCATTTATACATCATTTAGTAATTATCCAGCCAACTATTGATTTGATATGTTTTGATAGATGTTTTGTCTTCTGGTATGTTTATTTAAAGCCAGTCACACATTCATGTTTGAATAAAAAGTACCGTATTTTCCGCACTATAAGGCGCACTTAAAAGCCTTTAATTTTCTCAAAAAACGACAGTGCGCCTTATAATCCGGAGCACCTTATATATGGATCAATTGGTTAATTGGTTGATCCATACTGGTTGTACACGGCGCTCAAGGCGCTCTGTCAAAATGTTTCAGTATGAAAAAACAATAAAAACAATTTAATAATAATGACATGTTTCAGTACGACTGGTAAACTACAAAGCCGCACCGCTTGCAGCATTACGGCTACCGTAGTCAGTAAACACCGGTACTGTGCTTACTCACAGTCCCACACCACTTGTGTGTGTATAAAGACCCCAAAATGGCACCTTTCAAGAGACACGCTTACGACGCAGAGTTCAAGCTCAAGGCTGTCGGTCACGCAGTAGAATATGGGAATAGAGCAGCAGTGAGAGAATTCAACATTAATTAATCAATGGTACGGAAGTGGAGGAAGCAAGAAGATGACCTGCGCCAAGTAAAGAAGACTAAACAGAGTTTCCGTGGGAACAAAGCGAGATGGCCACAGTTAGAGGACAAACTCGAACAGTGGGTTGTTGAACAGAGAGCAGCAAGTAGAAGCGTCTCTACAGTCACTATTCGAATGAAGGCAACAGCGCTAGCACGGGACATGATCATCGATGAATTTCGAGGCGGTCCTTCTTGGTGCTTTCGTTTTATGAAAAGACGTAATCTCTCCATCCGCACACAAACTACCGTCTCGCAGCAACTGCCAAAAGATTACCAAGAAAAGCTGGTCACTTTCCACGCATACTGCAAAAAGTAGATCACTGAAAAGAAGATCCGGCCAGAGCACATCACCAACATGGACGAGGTTCCACTCACCTTTGATATTCCCGTGAACCGCACTGTGGAGAAAACGGGGACCAGTACGGTGTCTGTACGCACCACAGGGAATGAGAAGTCATCCTTCACTGTAGTTCTCGCCTGCCAGGCTAATGGCCAGAAACTTCCACCCATGGTTATTTTCAAGTGGAAGACCTTGCCAAAAGAAAACTTTCAAGCGGGTGTCGTCATCAAAGCTAGCCCGAAGGGATGGATGGATGAGGAAAAGATGAGTGAGTGGTTGAGATAAATTTACGTCAAGAGACCGGGTGGCTTTTTCCACACAGCTCCGTCCCTATTGATCTACGACTCAATGCACGCCCATATCACCGATGCTGTCAAAAAACAAGTGAAGCAAACTAATTCGGAGCTTGCCGTCATTCCGGGTGGATTTACTAAAGAACTCCAGCCGCTAGATATTGGTGTCAACAGGGCGTTCAAAGCTAGACTGCGAGCTGCGTGGCAACAGTGGATGACAGAAGGCGAACACACGTTCACCAAGACGGGTAGACAGTGCCGGGCGACTTACGCCACTATCTGCCAATGGATCGTGGATGCCTGGGCTGATATATCAGTCTCAACTGTGGTCAAAGCTTTCACGAAGGCAGGAATAATCTCTGAACTGCCAGGCAACAGCAGCGACACTGACTCGGATAATGACGAGAGGGAGCCGGGCAGGTTGGATGCCGTAGTCGCCCAACTGTTCAATTCGGACACTGAAGAAGAAGAATTCGAGGGATTCGTGGACGGGGAATGAACTGAAAAAGTGAGCTTTACGTGTTATACGTAACTGAACAATGTTGAGTTATGCACTAACGTTTGATTTAGTGGTATCAGACTGTTTCTTTTACTACGTGTTTACTGAATCAGGGAAAAGAGTGAGCAAGGCTGGGAGATATTGTTAATATGCACATTAACGTTTGAACAACGTTACCATGGGAGTGAACGGAGTTGTCAGAACGCTTAATAAAGTTTGACTTTATCTGACTGTTTTGTTGACATTCCCTTTAGCACAGCTCCATCTAGTGGATGCATAACGCAACCCCAGTCAAACGTTTGACTGCAGTATCTTCTATTCTATGCGCCTTATAATCTGGTGCGCCCTATATATGAAAACAGTTCTAAAATAGGCCATTCATTGAAGGTGCGCCATATAATCCGGTGCGCCTTATAGTGCGGAAAATACGGTAGATGTCAACTGAAATTGTAATTGTGTTCAGCTAGAACTTCATTGAAATGGTTTCTCTTTGAATTGAACTATTCTAGGCGTCAGAGCCTCATCAAGATTTGGAATTTCTTCCTTCCGCCAGTCGACCTTTACAATGCTATCGTACCAATTGGCCTTATCTACCACAGTTTGTTTAAGTTTCCTGTGAGGGGTGAGTTTGGGTCAAGGTCTTCTATGACTATGTAGTCTTGTTGTTAGTCACCTCTAGCAGTGCAGGACTGCACTAATATAAAGTCATCTTCTCCATGGCGATGGCTTTAGGGTTGGCAGAGGGCTGCTAAAAGCCTGACACTCCTGAGCGAGTGGAATGGTTCCGCTATGCCAGTGTCTCCCAGTCAAACGGATGAGCAGTCAAGCATGGGCATCGCCTTGGCACGGGCACAATAAATGTCTCATCCCTCTCACTCTACCTCTCTTTTACCTTGTCTCTCACACACACTTAGTCTGATTAGCACACATTCTCACCCTTACACACAGACCCAGAAATGTACAACACACACACACTCTCTCCCCTCTACCTCAGTCTCTCTCCATTTTTCTTTCACCCACTCAACCGTTCTCTCCATCTCATCCTCACTCCTTATTTTTCCAATCTCCACCCTCTCTCGCTGCCTCTCACACACTCACTAATAGATTAGCACTCACATTTCTTATTCATGCTTCACATTTGCAAATCCCTGCACATCTGTTCCTCCCAGAAGCTATCTCGATGAGTGCAGTTAGCAGTCGACAGTGCTTCCGTGAGAAAAACTCACACTTCCACATTTTGACTGCATTTCTTTGGGGCAATATATATATTTTTATAATCCGTTTACTTCATTATATCATCACTTTTTTTACGATTTCCGGCCCTTTGGGTGCATTTCACATTCGGTGCCAGCCATATGACATCGACCATATTACACCCTGCATGTCTTCAGAAAGTATTCATACCCCTTGACTTAATCCACATTTTGTTGTGTTACAGCCTGAATTCAAAATGGATTAAATATATAATTTACACACAGTACCCCATAATGACAAAGTGAAAACGTGTTTTTAGAAATGTTAGCAAATTTATTGAAAATGAAGTACAGAAATATCTCATTTGAGTCATCTGAGTCAATACTTTGTAGAAGCACCTTTGGCAGCGATTACAGCTGTGAGTTTTTCTGGGTAAGTCTCTTAAGAGCTGTCCACACCTGGATTGTGCAACATTTGCCCATTATTCTTTAAAAAATTCTTCAAGCTCTGTGAAATTGGTTGTTGATCATTGCAAGACAACCATTTTCAGGTCTTGCCATAAATGTTCAAGTAGATTTAAGTAAAAACTGTAACTCGACCACTCAGGAACATTCACTGTCTTCTTGGTAAGCAACACCAGTGTAGATTTTTCCTTGTGTTTTAGGTTATTGTTATGCTAAAAGATGAATTCATCTCCCAGTGTCTGGTGAAAAGCAGACCGAACCAGGTTTTCCTCTAGGATTTTGTCTGTGCTTAGCTCTATTCCGTAAATGTTTTATCCTGGAAAAACTCCTGGGAAAACAAACTCCTGGAAAAACTCCCCAGTTCTTAATGATTACAAGCATATCCAACCCATTAGGGTTGGGCGGTATCCAGATTTTCATATCCTCATACCATCCTTCTCTCACACTAGGATTTACGGTATTACTGGCTTAGTACACAAGGGGGCGCAGAAAAAAACAGAAAAAAGCCCATTGGGCGTCTTTTACTAGAATGCTAACAAAGTTAGCACAAGTTATCCAGCTAATGAAGTTATACATACACTACCTGTCAAGAGTTTTAGAACACCTACTCATTCAAGGATTTTTCTTTATTTTTACTATTTTCTACATTGTAGAATTATAGTGAAGACATCAAAACTATGAAATAACACATGGAATAGTAACCAAAAAAGTGTTAAACAAATCAAAATATATATATACTTTACATATCCACCCTTTGCCTTGATGACAGCTTTGCACACTCTTGGCATTCTCTCAACCAGCTTCATGAGGTAGTCACCTGGAATGCATTTCAATTAACAGGTGTGCCTTTTTATAAGTTAATTTGTGCAATGTCTTTCCTTAATGCATTTGAGCCAATCAGTTGTGTTGTGACAAGGTAGGGGGGTATACAGAAGATAGCCCTTTTTGGTAAAAGACCAAGTCCATATTATGGCAAGAACAGCTCAAATAAGCCAAGACAAATGACAGTCCATCATTACTTTAAGACATGAAGGTAATTCAATCTGGAAAATCTCAATAACTTTGAAAGTTTTTTCAAGTGCAGTCGCAAAAACCATCAAGCGCTATGATGAAACTGGCTCTCATGAGGACCGCCACAGGAATGGAAGACCCAGAGTTACCTCTGCTGCAGAGGATACGTTCATTAGAGTTACCAGCCTCAGGAATTGCAGCCCAAATAAATGCTTCACAGAGTTCAAGTAACAGACACATCTCAACATCAACTGTTCAGAGGAGACTGTGTAAATCAGGCCTTCATTCTCGAATTGCTGCAAAGAAACCATTACTAAAGGACACCAATAAGAAGAAGAGACTTGCTTGGGCGAAGAAACACGAGCAATGGACATTAGACCGGTGGGAATTTGTCCTTTGGTCTGGAGTCCAAATTTGAGATTTTTGGTTCCAACCGCTGTGTCTTTGTGAGACGCGGTGTGGGTGAACGGATGATCTCTGCATGTGTATTTCCCACCGTAAAGTATGGAGGAGGAGGTGTTATGGTGTGGGGGTGCTTTGCTGGTGACACTGTCTGTGATTTTGTTTCTGCAGCGATATGCCATCCCATCTGGTTTGGGCTTAGTGGGACTATCATTTGTTTTTCAACAGGACAATGACCCAATACACCTCCAGGCTGTGTAAGGGCTATTTTACCAAGAAGGAGAGTGATGAAGTACTGCATCAGATGACCTGGCCTCCACAATCCCCCGACCTCAACCAAATTGAGATGGTTTGGGATGAGTCGGACCACAGAGTGAAGGAAAAGCAGCCAACACGTGCTCAGCATATGTGGGAACTCGTGCTCAGCATATGTGGGAAGCATTCCAGGTGAAGCTGGTTGAGAGAATGCCAAGAGTGCGCTAAGCTGTCATCAAGACAAAGGGTGGCTATTTGAAAAATCTCAAATATAAATTATATTTTGATTTGTTTAACACTTCTTTGGTTACTACATGATTCCATATGTGTTATTTCATACTTTTGATGTCTTCACTATTATTCTACAATGTAGATTTTTTTTTTTTTTTTGAAAAACCCTTGAATGAGTAGGTGTTCTAAAACTTTTGACCGGTAGTGTAGATAGGTATGAGCTACCTAATGTCCATGTTTAGTGAGTTTGGACATTTACAAGCGAACGTGAACGGGACATTATGCAAATGAAGTTTTGATGCATGCTTGTCTGATGGAAGAACAGCACTGTGTACACACTGTGTCTGTGTGGAGCCTGGGAGTCGCTAGGGCAACGGGCCTGCCGGCTCTGCTCGGAGAAGATAGGGGAGGAGCAGATGATGATGATGATTCAGAGAGGAGAAGCAACACATAAAACAAGGAAATCAAGCTGCTGTACAGATAACTCATTCAAAGAGCTTTGACTTCTCAAACACGACAGAAAGCTAACACAATATGATACGCATGACCTTATTAATTCAGCCATTTACTTAGATAACTAGCAAGCTAAACTTAAGAGTCGCCCTATCTCAGAATTCTTTATTTTTCACACAGGGTAAAAATATATAAAACGCATAAGAAATATCTTGCTACGTTTTGTAAACGCCGATCTAAAATGCTTCTTATTGTTATTTCTGCTCTACGTCGAACAAATTTTGTGCTTCAGTTGCACTTTTCCACTTGGATGAGATTTCACAAATGGCATTCTATCAAACGACAGCGCTCTGACTGATGTGTAACTACTTTCTCTCCTGTACTTTTCTCGGTGTAGGCAGCCTACTTTCTCTGGTAAAATGCAAGATTAACTTTAAGCGAAACATTAGGAAATGTAGCTTGTTACATTTTTTCTAGGATAAACATTAGAAATATGATGTCCATTTATAATTTTTTGCAAAAAAAGACCTTGCTTTTCCATTGTAAGCTCATTTACTTGTGTGTCTGCTAGCCAAATAGCATTGCACTTCTGTCGTCGTCTGATGAAAATGAAGCTATTTTCTGCCGAATGTGTTGCGCTAATGTATTTTATGTGAAGGAAAACTATAGTTGTACATCCCTGATCACTCTTTTGAAGCAAAAAAACACTGTTGACTCTCAATATAAAACACAACCCCTGTCAATACACAGCTGGACTCACCTGCTCCCGCTTTCTCCCGTTGTGCTATTTACAAACAAACACGTGACTGGTTCAACTGTTCTGGGGAACTATGGTAAGCTTCGTAATGTAAAATAATGTGACAGGTGAAATGAAGAACGCGATCTGCTTTATCTCCTAACGTATTGCACAAGGTGACTGCAGGTATTTACTTAAAAAGTAGCTTCAAATATTTAAATGTATTGAATAACCATCCCGTGGCTATTTCCAAATACCCCAGTATACAGTATATAAGGTATGACATCCAAGCCTAATACCCACAACATGAAGCAGCCAGCACTATGCTTGAAAATATGGAGAGTGCAGTATTTTTGCAGTATTACTTCATGCCTTCTTGCATTCAGGATGCATGTTTTGGAATATTTTTTGTTCTGTACAGGCTTCCTTCTTTTCCCCTTGTCAATCAGATTAGTATTGTGGAGTAACTAAATCGTTTGCATTTTGGTCAGATAGCAGATGCTCTTATCCAGAGCGACTTACAGCAGTGATTCCATAAATGTTTCTACTACGATGTTGTAACCACAATGTTGTTGATCCATCCTCAGTTTTCTCCTATCACAGCCATTCAACTCTGTAACTGTTTTAAAGTCACTATTGGCCTCATGGTGAAAACCCTGAGCGGTTTCCTTCCTCTCCGGCAACTGAGTTAGGAAAGACGCATGTATCTTTGTAGTGACTGGGTGTATTGATACATCATCCAAAGTGTCATTAATAACTTCACCATGCTCAAAGGGGTATTCAGCGTCTGTGTTTTTTATTTTGACCTATTTACCAATAGGTGCACTTTTTTGCAAGGAATTGGAAAACCTCCCTTGTCTTTGTAGTTAAATCTGTGTTTGAAATTCACTGCTCGACTGAGGGATCTTACAGATAATTGTATGTGTGGGGTACAGAAATGAGGTAGTCATTCAAAAATCATGGTAAACACTATTATTGCACACAGAGTGAGTCCATGCAACGTATTATGTGACTTGCACATTTTTACTTCTGAACTTATTTAGGCTGCCATAACAAAGGGGTTAAATACTTAATGACTCCCGACATTTCAGCTTTCATTTTTTATTAATTTGTAGAAATTTCAAAATACCTAATTCCACTTTAACATTATGGGGGCCAGTGACAAAAAAATCTCAGTTTAATCCATTTAAAATTCAGGCTGTAACGCAACAAAATGTGGAAAAAGTAAAGTGGTGTGAATATTTTCTGAAGGCACTGGGTCAGGTTATATACAGTGGGGAGAACAAGTATTTGATACACTGCCGATTTTGCAGGCTTTCCTACTTACAAAGCATGTAGAGGTCTGTCATTTTTATCATAGGTACACTTCAACTGTGAGAGACGGAACCTAAAACAAAAATCCAGAAAATCACATTGTATGATTTTTAAGTAATTCATTTGCATTTTATTGCATGACATAAGTATTTGATACATCAGAAAAGCAGAACTTAATATTTGGTACAGAAACCTTTGTTTGCAATTACAGAGATCATACGTTTCCTGTAGGTCTTGACCAGGTTTACACACACTGCAGCAGCAATTTTGGCCCACTCCTCCATACAGACCTTCTCCAGATCCTTCAGGTTTCGGGGCTATCGCTGGGCAATACGAACTTTCAGCTCCCTCCAAAGATTTTCTATTGGGTTCAGGTCTGGAGACTGGCTAGGCCACTCCAGGACCTTGAGATGCTTCTTATGGAGCCACTCCTTAGTTGCCCTGGCTGTGTGTTTCAGGTAGTTGTCATGTTGGAAGACCCAGCCACGACCCATCTTCAATGCTCTTACTGAGGGAAGGAGGTTGTTGGCCAAGATCTTGCAATACATGGCCCCATCCATCCTCCCCTCAATACGGTGCAGTCGTCCTGTCCCCTTTGCAGAAAAGCATCCCCAAACAATGATGTTTCCACCTCCATGCTTCACGGTTGGGATGGTGTTCTTGGGGTTGTACTCATCCTTCTTCTTCCTCCAAACACGGCGAGTGGAGTTTAGACCAAAAATATATATTTTTGTCTCATTAGACCTTCTCCCATTCCTCCTCTGGATCATCCAGATGGTCATTGGCAAACTTCAGACGGGCCTGGACATGCGCTGGCTTGAGCAGGGGGACCTTGCGTGCGCTGCAGGATTTTAATCCATGACAGCGTAGTGTGTTACTAATGGTTTTCTTTAAGACTGTGGTCCCAGCTCCATTCAGGTCATTGACCAGGTCCTGCCGTGTAGTTCTGGGCTGATCCCTCACCTTCCTCATGATCATTGATGCCCCACGAGGTGAGATCTTGCATGGAGCCCCAGACCGAGGGTGATTGACCGTCATCTTGAACTTCTTCCATTTTCTAATAATTGCGCCAACAGTTGTTGCCTTCTCACCAAGCTGCTTGCCCATTGTCCTGTAGCCCATCCCAGCCTTGTGCAAGTCTACAATTTTATCCCTGATTTCCTTACACAGCTCTCTGGTCTTGGCCATTGTGGAGAGGTTGGAGTCTGTTTGATTGAGTGTGTGGACTGGTGTCTTTTATACAGGTAACGAGTTCAAACAGGTGCAGTTAATACCGGTAATGAGTGGAGAACAGGAGGGCTTCTTAAAGAAAAACTAACAGGTCTGTGAGAGCCGGAATTCTTACTGGTTGGTAGGTGATCAAATACTTATGTCATGCAATAAAATGAAAATGAATTACTTAAAAATCATACAATGTGATTTTCTGGATTTTTGTTTTAGATTCCGTCTCTCACAGTTGAAGTGTACCTATGATAAGAATTACAGACCTCTACATGCTTTGTAAGTAGGAAAACCTACAAAATCGGCAGTGTATCAAATACTTGTTCTCCCCACTGTATCCTCACATGGCTTTAGGAAGTATTGTGGAGTGTTACAGTGCTATCTGTTTCCCCCTTTGCCGCACTGCCTCCCTGCCTTATTACACGCCTCAAGCTAACCGCTCACCTTGGCTAGCAGTAATGATGAGTATTGACAAAAAGCACCTCAGACTCAGACATAAGATACAGTAACTCTGAGGTAAATAAAAACTCGGAACTGTCAGTGACAGGTATTTTCTATTCCCCCCTGAGGTGAAAGGTAAGCCTGTCTCTCGGTTACAGTCCGGCAGTGCAAGTCATTGAGTTACAGGGAGCAACAAAGGCTTTTGAAAGGCAGGCAGTAGGAAAAGTAGGAGAGGTGCCATGGAGCAGTATCTTATCGTTCTTTGGTATATGGCACATTAGGAAAGTGTTATAGACTCTCCTCCGCCATATCTAGTGCACAGCAGTATGCGATTACCGCTTGCCTATACACGGGAACCAGGCCCACGCCCTGGCTTTATTAGAATGTATTATCGTCTGAGGTGGGCCGGGCCGATGAGCTCACTTTTATTGCTTTCGATAACAGGTAATTGTGACCTTTTTAAATGTTTACTTAAATCGCATGGAAAGAGATTTTCTAGAGATTGTGTTCTTAACAACTGAGTAATTTCCTATCGCTCTACCCCTGACATGACATAACACAAGTCTGCATAATGATCAGATATATTTTTAAAGCCCCAAATAAAATGTGCATGAGAAACCACATCATAAATGTTGGGTAATCCTCGAGGGAAACAACTGTGCACCCATCCAGAGAAGGATGGCTGACTAGCCTACTTTCTAGTTTGCCTTTTTGTTGGTTCCACCACTGATCTCATTTCAGTCATCGGGGGTATTGTTGTGAAATAATGGTCCTAACAGGTCTTTGAAAGCTCCTCTGTTTGCTCAGCTGAAAGCTATAGGCCCCGCATGGCATATGGCCTGCTGTAAAACGGCAGGCCTGTCATGTAGAAACAGACAGCAGGAGCTGACGTCAATACCAACCTTATACCCTACCATATTCCCCCCACTGTGTGATCCCCATAGCAGAATGCTAAATGCTCTTTGAACTACTTTTTGAGTGCTGGCTTTATTGTTTGGACGAAGACCATTTCTATCTAAAAAGCTGGGAGTGAAATGGTTTTCCATTGAATAAAAGAGCCCTAAGAATTAATTATTCTCTCTTTCTCCCAGGGGTCATCAGAACCCAGGAACTCCTGGACCACGAGACCACCCCGCACTACTGGCTGACTGTGTACGCCACGGACGGCGGCGTGGTACCGCTCTCGGCCTTCGTGGAGGTCTACGTGGAGGTCCAGGACGTCAACGACAACGTGCCGCAGACCTCGGAGCCCGTCTATTACCCATCGGTGGCGGAGAACTCGCTGAAGGACGTGTCCATCATCCAGATCGAGGCGGTGGACCCGGACGCCCGGGCCAGCGACAAGCTCTCTTACAAGATCACCAGTGGCAACCCCCAGGGATTTTTCGCCATCAACTCCAAGATGGGTAAGACGATGGCAAAGGCCGCCACTTGAATTGAACTTTATTGATCCCCAAGGTGGAATTAATTTCTCGCAGGCAAACGTGTAGTGCTGCTATGCTTTAAATGAAGCACATACACAGAATAGCAAAGGTAGACACAAAACACAACCAGTTAAGGTCATCTATGTTATTAGTGTTATCCATTTGTTGTACAATGAAATGTATTGGAAATGGCCTTGTCTTTTGCTTCACATAGGCTTTGTCTATTCCAATGCATGTGTTCTGTAATATGAAACACGAAGCATGTACAGCGCCTTGGATTTATCCTACCACGTACAATGTGTGGCCAGCAATCAATTAACCATCACCTAACAGATTATAGGCAATAGGCTACATACCGACTGAGAGTCTATTGTACGTAACGTCATGTCCAATTTCATCACTTGAAAGAATCCAACTCCTCTCACAAGGTCATGAATAGCACTTCTACATAAAAGGGTAAAGGATACATGTAGAAAGAATAGAGGTTTAATCGCCCTTTGAGACTTTGAGAGGGTACATGGGGGCAGTTGTAGGTTATCTAGGTTATATCAATCTTCTTGTTCTTGTTTTATAAGAAGCCTCCGGTATCTCCAGTATGGCCACATGATTTTAGCATGGTCGATATGAGAGATGTCTACAGGGTTTCTTCCCACTACCCACAGAGCACAGAGTGTTCACATATGGTGTTCTGAAAATGGATGAACGTTGAATATTTCATCGTTTTTCTTGGGGGGGTGAAGCCCACTGGAGCAGACAGTGATTTTACTCCAACATGAGCGGAAATAGTAGTAAAAGGTGCAAACTGAAGCTTTTGAAACAAAAGCCGAAGCTTTTGAATGTGGATGTTGTTGTTTTTTCAGTGGACTGTGTGTTATTGTTGGTGGGGTTTTGAGGAATTGTTCACACTTTATATTCAGTTGGACAGATACCATGTTATTACATATGAATGTGATGTATTAGTATAAAAGCGTAGAGCTTGACTTTGTACAGTTTGCTTTCATTACAATTCAGTCTGGACTTCATATGCCTTATTTGCAGTCCCCATGCCCAGCTATGTAATTACAGTTGGGTTACCAAAGCAGTTAGATGCTACAAGGCATAACCGCAGCTCAATATGAAAAGTTTGTCAGCAAAATGATATTTGTGTGTCCCCTTGTTATAATTAACACAGCATGCTCATTACAAACAAGCTTGTTTACTTTGATTGCATTGTGCAACCTTGTATGTCTTTCAGTAACTGCTAATTGACAAACTCATTTAAATCCTACCTCTGAGTTTTGCTTGTTGCTTTAAATGCAAGTACTCATTTAAACTGACATGAGGAATGGCAGTAGAGCAATCGGCTCTCACATTTTCCTCCATTGACTTGTGTGGTCCCATATTCCAAGGCGGTCCTCCCATCAACAAACTGTGGTTATTTTTGTTATAGCAGGGGCCAATGTGAATTTTCTTGACCAAATAAGGGTTGGTCATGTAGCATGCTCTCTCTGGCTTTCCGAATGATGGCTACTCTCCAAGGAGAGACAGAAAAGAAAGGGAAGGGGAGAAAGAAAGAAAGAGAACGTTCTTTCTTTCTTTCTTTCTTTCACATTCAGCTGCATTTAGCTCACTTAGGCATTAACTCAATGGTGCAATGGCCGATAGGTTTGATAATGAAGGTGGGAGTTGTGTGGGAGGTGGAAGGTTTGTGTGGGTGTGTGTGTGTGTGTGTGTGTGTGGGTTGACTGTAAGATTCCACTTAGACAGATAAGACATCCTGAACACAGTGGGTGTAGTGTATTTCTCTTGAAGTGGAGCAGGCATTCTTGAAGTGGAGCAGGCATTCTTGAAGTGAGTTACAGTATAGACTAGTAGAGGTGAGTTAGCCAGACTCATGCTGTCGAGATAGTAGCCGTTGTTGGATTTTAGGAGTTGGCCTAGATTTGATTCTCCTATCTGTAGTTAGTACCTGTTGAAGAAAGTATATAGTGGAGACCAGCCTAGACACTAATGCACACCAGTGATTAATCACATAGGATCTGATCAGCCGAAGAGGTTTAATTTCACCCAACGTTTTAATAGGATTCTCTGATATTCTATTATCCTGTGTTGCCGTAAGAGCTCCAACGGTGCCCTCTGATCAATGGGGCGATCAAATGTGACCCCGGGCCTTTGATTTGGGCTGACCTCCAATGATTTTCATTTAACCTCTGAGATGGAAAGCACCTCACCGCTCATCTGTTGAAAACCCAAAGGTGTGTCTGAGAAAAGTGAATTGACGTCCATCTTAGTCTATTTTAAGGTTGGATGCCCTAGATCGTCCCCATAGTCAATAGTTGCTTTCACCGTAGTGTATTGTAGTTGGGTGTTTTTTCCTCCCCATCCAAAGAGGCTGGATTTAAACACGTTCTCTCTTCCTAACTTATCCGATATGCGTCCCGGTCTTTCGACACATTGTTTCTGGATGTTCTGAAAACTGCCCTATTTAGCTACCACAGAGCAGATTTCAACTTGCCCTTTGAACCAAATGCTCCTACTTAGCCTACATATTAGCAGTAAATCTTTTCCCCCCTTCCAGTTTACGGGGTGTTTATGAAAGTCAAAGCTTTTACGGGGCTACTGAGTCTACCTGTTTATGTTCCAAACGTGTAATGCTTCTCCGGTTGCTTTGTTTGGTGAGCGAGGGATGAAACCCATTCATGCATCTCAAAGTGTGTTCAAACGTTTATCAGTGGAACACCAGGGCTCCTAGCGTCAGGTTCAACAAAGAGGTGGCTTGTACAAAGGGAAACTTCAACTAAATCACTGCCACCGTATATGCGTTTGTGGAATTTCTGTGGAGGAGAGGTTGGGAGGGAGAGAGAGAGAGCGAGTGAGTGAGAGAGCGGGAGGGAAGGTAGAGAGAGTTGAGTGCATCTCGTCTGTTGCTGAAAACGTTAAATGTAATATTCATAAGTGAATGGGACACATTTGTTCCAAGATAAACTTAACTAAATCACTTCTATATGCATTTGTATTATTATATGGAGAGAGAGAGGAAGAGTGCATCTCAGCTGTTGCTGAAAACATCATCACAGAATGTTCATAAGCGAAAGGGACACATTATCTTTTTATTTTCCACGTCACTGCCATTAAGACGGATGAAAATTGGCTTCGTACCCGGTCGACATTATCAACTCAATATGACATTCTCCCCGCATATTACAGGACAGCGCGCTCTGTAATTACATGCTCAAAAACGGCAACGGGAGTAAGGCCCTGTTTTGGCATATCTACAAAGCTCTCCAAAGGGGTGGGAGAAAGAAAGGAAAAAATAGTGTGTGTTGTATGTGTGGGTTTTGGCAAACGTTGCATACACATGTGTAGCTAGCTAGCTTATTAGCTTTGAAGCTAACATTTCTTCCCTTCAGCTTTCTGCCTGAAAGTCTGACAGCTTCAAATGCAGATAGATGAAGGCTTCTTCTCATGGTGCTTTTGGGTCACCCTTTTCCCTATTTTGGTGAGCGTTGCAGACACGTGTAGCTTAGCTAGCTAGCGATCATTGAAGCTAGCATTTTCCTCCTGTACCTTATTGCCTGACAGTCTGAGGGCTTCAAACGCAGATGAAGGCTTCATCTCCTGGCTGCTTTTGTGTCGCCGTGCCCTTTTCCCTGTGCAGTCCCCGTATCGGCTGGCTAAATCCCAGGATGAAAGGCTTTATTTCTGCAGAGTAAACAAGTCTTGTTATTTAGTTCCTTGCAACTTTGGGGGTTTCATTTAAGTGCAAGGCCAGCTCTCTCCCTCACTCTCGCAAGACACCATGGCAATCCCATTTGGAGAAAGCTGGCAATGGGAATTCATGGAGTTTTGGGGTTTCGCTTGGTCCGGAATAAAAAGAGTTCCTCCCCGCTGTTTGGAAGTTTTCTTTTCCCTAGTCTTTCGAAGAAGCCAAAGAGAATTGGATCACTTGAAATCTGTCTGCTTTGTGAGATTGACTCCTTGGCCATTGATGTATGTGGGCAGTCTGTGTGTGTAGCATTGTATGTGCCTCCTCACATAACTCATTGGTCTGTATCCAGAGCTGGTGTGAACGACTCTCCCCCTCTCTCCTCCAGCTGATCTAGTGCTAACCCACCCACTCGCTGTGTTGAAGCGGATCAGGTTTATCATGATACACATACCAAAGGATTCCCTCCCTCCCTCCCCTCTCATTCGTCCCTCCCCCTCTCTCTCTCTGTGGGTTCAGTGTCCTTTTCAAACACAGCCCCGGTCGGAAAACACGTTTTCTGCTTTTCCCACCCTCGCTCGGCTTGACCCCCCCAGCGAGCCCGTGTAGGAGTAGAGTTACAGAGTTACCCACCTCCTGCTCTGTACAAGCCTCCACTCTCACGTCCACTCTCCACTCTTTAAATCGCTACAAAGCTTTGGCGTCTCGTTAAAAAGAGACGTCGGGAGGTATTCTCGGGCAGTCGTCAGGGAGAGGTGGACGTGAGCTGCCTGCCTGCGTAGAGGGAGAGTAGGAAGACGGTTGCTGTTAATGATACCTGGCGAAAGTGGGATTTAAAAGATGCAGGCAGCCTGCTGCGACGGATTGGACTGGACTTTGAACAATGCCGGAGCTGGAGTGTGTGCTCAAACAGCCGTGACTTCTCGTCGGAAATACACTTGCACTCCGGAAACAGGGAGGGAGGGAGGGAGGGAGAGGTTGGCTAAAGATCACAAGAATATCACGGAGAGTCTGTGATAGCCTCGTTCTAACTAGCTGACAATCCTATGTAGTCCAAAGGTGATTACACCAATGTGTCATCATGTACTGATGATTATGATGAAGGTGATGATGATTATGATCTGTAAGAGGAGGAGCACCAATAGTCTCTGGTTCAATATTTCAGTGTTTTACTACGATCCCTTTAGGACTCTGTTTTATGACGATAGGTTCAAGGTTCCCTAGGATCAAAGGCTGTCCTTGACCAAGATTATAGACTATTGTATAGTCTGTTATATGAAAGTTAGCCTTGGAGCGCTAACACACAAAACCTCCCCTTTCACAATGAGCCACTCAATGTTCTTCACTTGACACCAGTACAGCATAGCCCATTGACTTAGTTCTGCCTCCAGTTTAGTCCTGACAAAGGCATGTCCTGTGTGGGGACAGAGTTGTGTAAACTACATTGTTTTCCCCCCGCATTTGGTGGCAGCAGTTGACCCACGAATTGAAATGAATGGGAAAGATAAACCCAGGTGATTTTTTTTTGGGGGGCCCCCATTTGAAAATGAGAGCTCAACGCCTCCTCCTAGCGAGCCCGGAGCAGAGAATCAGTCTGTAGTAAATTGAAAAGGAATATCTCGGTAATGCGTTGGCAAGCATGGTTTGCTCTGACAGCTTTTATATGCATTTCTAATCCCAGGAGTTGTATGAAAAGCCATTAGAACAAAAAGAAAAAAGAAAATAGCCGGTGGGATCCGGGCTTCAAATCATCCACTCCGTGATATACTCCTATCAGCTTTCAGTGACGCCTTCTCTGTTAGAAAAGGGGAGGGGGGGAAACATATGTCAAAGTGCACCGCGTTTTTCAAAGCCCCCAGGCCGATAGCGAGGGGAAGCCAGATAGGAAATGGATACTACCACCAACAACTTCCTGCCGTTTCCTGCTATTCGGGGGCCGAACAATTGGCACGAGACACAAAAGGTTATTAAAGGAGCAAGAAAGGAAAGGATGGAGTATACTTTTTTTTTCAGGGAAACTTATCCACAGCTTCTAGCTACCTGCACCTTTGTAGGCTGTTTTTAGTGGGTATGTGTGTGTGTGTCTACCTAGTGTGTGTCATTCTGTCTCTCTTTCTGAGAGTGTGAGGGAGGCCTATAGCACTACAAGGCTTCGAGGTTCATTAAGTATGAGCTCTTTGCACACCTGTTCCTCCCGGCTCGCCCCCGCCCAGAATTTCCTCCTAAGCTGCTCCCGAGCACCTCCCTCACCTCTCTGGGAACAGCTGAATCTACATCCTCCGACGCTGCAGCCGGGAGGTACTGCAGACTGCAGCTTGCACACCGACCAGACTGTCTGTCCTCAGCGCATGACTGAGCACAGGAATGTATACACATCAGCAGGAGCTGATAAAAAAAAACATGGATGTCATCTGCCGGGGATTGGTGTTCTTTCACTCACACACAAGGTGTTTCTGTCTATTTTGCTCTACCTTTCTCTCCTTACCTCCCTCTCCCTGTTTCTCTCTTTCTCTATCTCTCTCTTTATTTTCCCTCCCTTCCTCCCTCCCTCTAAATGGAAGGCAGACACATTACATTTAGGTATAATATAAACAGTATTGCCAGTATGTAGACCCCAGCTGGTAATCAGCTCCACAGTATCCAATTACTCACCCCTGTCACCAAACCATACATCAATGACACGCTCAAACAGGCATCTGGACAGACAGCCCCCCCCCCAAAAAAAAACCCCACAAGGGCTGCATTCCTATAGGCACACCGTAGCAAAACAGAGATGAAAATGTGTGCCTCTCATTGGAGAAGTCGCTCACTGTTTTAGCCGGTTTTCTTCCGTTTGGTACCCTGTGAATACGACCCCCGTCACATTAACCATGTGAATCAGAATCCATAACACCCAGGTGGCTCTGATACGCTTTCAATGTACCACGACCACAGATGACATTGACCTTATAAAAATCCGTCCTCGAAATTGTATTCCTTCAGTGTCGATATTTATTTATCTTTATGGTCGTAAGCAACTGCGCTTCCTTATGCTTCCGCTTATTGGCAGTCCTGCACATCCTGTCGGGGAAAATTCCCAAGCTCCTCGGCTTCCATCATATTAGTTTTGGAGAGGATATATTTTCCCAGACCCCTTGTATCCATCCTAATAGAGGACCGTCTACAGATCGACAGTGAGCTCATTGTAGGGGTCTGTCTTTTTGCGTCCCAAATGGAACCCTATTCCCTACTTAGTACACTACTTTTGACCAGGGCCCACTGTCAAAATAAGTGCTCTATGTAGGGAATAGGGTGCCATTTGGGACGTAGACATTGTTTGTTTATATCCCCTTGTATGAATATCCATTAGATGAGCCCTATTAGCTAGCCTGGTAGGAGGGTAATGAGGTAGGGAGCATGGAGTCCTCTGAAGCATCCCTATCCTCCCTGGGTGTGTGTGTGTGTGTGTGTGTGTGTGTGTGTGTGTGTGTGTGTGTGTGTGTGTGTGTGTGTGTGTGTGTGTGTGTGACTGTGCAGTGCATAGGGGAGAGAGGCTGGCATTTTAGTTTTGAAGTGATTTTGCTCTCCCTCTCTCTCTCCTTCGCTAAATGCTAGCCATTTTCACAAAGACCCCCTCTTAGCAGCAGGTGTGGGAGGGGCACGGGTGGCTATTGTCAGAATCCACTTACACTGTGTCTGTGTGTGCCAGCCTTTCTGCCTGTCTGTGTGTGTGCAGGTCAGTACGTCCCTGTCCAAGTGTGTGGTGGTTTCTATCTTGTTGTGTGAATCTGTGTCCCTGTCTGAATCTCTGAATCCCTGTTTGTGCGTGTGAAGTGGGCTCTTATGGGGAATGCAAGGGCCTTTTGAAAGCTGTGTGAAGTGTGGCATTCCTCCCCTAGCTAAATTATAACTCTGTGGAGGCCCACCAATGGTCCCCAGTTTAAAGGCTCTGTGGCAGTTCACCTTTAAAGGAACCCCCAAACAACCCCTTCTCTACTCTAAATGTTTACCCTGCCCTATCTTAGACCCCCCTCACACAAGTCGGCCATGCTTTGGGCTACTTCTTTTGGGATACTTTGCCATGCGATACACACTTTGGGATAATGAGGGTTTTCTTGGACTGTGTTGGCTGTGTGACGGAGACACAAGTGCGGGAAACAAATTGCTGTTTTTAACCACCATTTTGGGTTCTGGTTGGGTCTCCATGGAGACTAGCTTGGAGCTAGTTGGTAGATTCAACAATTTAACACGAGGATGTTGAAATTGTTGTCTTCGGCGCTCGAAGCTAGGAGAGGTTAAATGTTTTCTCCTTATGAGAAAAACAAGTCTTAAAACTTTTTTACCCCCGACCCAACAACAGAAAAACAACAATCCCGACCTAGATCAAATAATGAAATCTCGGGGCTTATTCGATTTTCGCTAGTTCGTCAACAATTACGGTAAATATCTCACGCCGCTCATATAGCTCCTTCATAACCGGGGAGGGTTTAACCCACCCATTGCAGACACCCACAACATTCCCGCACGTCTGCAGTCGACAGCTAAATATGTGTCACCCTGCTAGACTGCTAATCACTGCAGTAATACCTGGGTTGTGTCCCAGCCCGGCATTGTCCCGGACAGCTCACCCGGCCTCCATTTTGGAGACGCGGTTGTGCTGAAGGACATGCTGCGGAGTGCCTCTCCTTTGCAACTGTTGTTTTTCTCCTCTTCTCAAAACAGCCTGGCTGTAATTACTGTCGGCCCCGGCTCAGCCCACTCCTGAGGAGGCGTGTGTGTGTGTGTGTGTGTTTGGAGAGCTAGATTGTGGGTTAGAACAGCAACCTTCTCTCTGCTGTCGAGTGTGTGTGTGTTTGATTGCGTGTGTGTGTGTGTTTTGAGAGCTGGTTTGTGGGTTTGGAACTGGAAGCTTCTCCCTGATGGCCTATATGTAGCCTGCCAACAGCTGGACAGCTCCTCCAATCTTAACACAACTTAGTCATGTTGACTTCTGTCTGTACTCTGTATCTAGGACTAGTCCCTATAGCTATACACTGACAGTACAAAACATTCCATGACATAGACTGACCAGGTGAATCCAGGTGAAAGCTATGATCCCTTATTGATGTCACCTGTTAAATCCACTTCGATCAGTGTAGGTGAAGGGTAGGAGACAGGTTAAAGAATGATTTTTAAGCCTTGAGACAATTGAGACATGGATAGTGTATGTGTACCATTCAGAGGGTGAATGGAGAAGACAAAATATTTAAGTGCCTTAGAGCGGGGTATGGCAGTAGGTGCCAGGCGTACCGGTTTGTGTCAAGAACTGCAACGCTGCTGGGTTTTTCACGCTCAACATTTTCCCATGTGTATCAAGAATGGTCCACTAACCAAAGGACATCCAGACAACTTGACACAACTGTGGGAAGCATTGGCGTCAACATGGGCCAGCATCCCTGTGGAACACTTTCGGCACCTTGTAGAGTCCATGCCCCGACAATTTGAGTCTGTTTTGAGGACAAACGGGGGGGGGGTGCAACTCAATATTAGGAAGGTGTTCTTAATGTTTTGTACATTGTGTATAGTACTATAGGCAGCTGTGTATTTCCAATCCATAGGCATAATTGATCGTCAGAGGCTGGAAGCCTGGAGCCGTGGCTCAGGTAAAGATAGGAAGATATGCTAAGCTAACACTACTACTTCATAGGCGTTGACGCGCATAACCCCACATCAAAGGACTGCTCCCGTGAGCTTGGAGACAGCTAAGATGCTTTAAAAAAAAAGATGGCTCCAACCATCCGGATCAATTTAGAGCAACCTTTAAGAGTTCTACCTCGGTTAAATTTAGCTTCTCGCTAGGATGGAGGTGCAGAGGAGTCAACTCTCTGTCCTTTAATTAAAGCGGTGGAGGATTTTCAGCCTGGCACACTTGGCAGCTTGACAAAGGGGAACGTGTGTTTGTGTGTGTGTGTTTGAGAGCGCAACCCCCTCTCTTTGCCAGTCTTTGGGAAATGTGGGTAATATTATTGTGTGTATGTGTGTGTATATATGTGTGTGCGCGTGTGTGTGTGTGAGCCTCTCTCACTTTAATTCTTTGGGTAATGGGGGTAATACGATCACTTTGTTTATGTCCATTGAGATGGCTTGCAAATTGGCCGGTTTTCAGGACAACCCAACCGATATGCCTTACCTTCTTTTACAAAGAGCCTTGTTCGCCGTGACCTTATAAAAGCTATGTCACAGTTAGCTGCTAGTCTCAACCCATAACACTACCCGTCGCCAAACTACCCAGCATTATTACAAGCTTAACAACAGTACAGTGGAGCCCATTGACTTAGTTGTTGAATTTGTCCTGACGGTGGCATGTTGTCAAGAGTCCTTCCTTTCTTAATCGCTCACAGTTTCCTGGACAAGCTTTTCCAACTTGTAATGCCTTCATTAGCTTTGTTCAATGTATTACAAAACAAAAAAAACTAGCTTAGCACACAAGGGAAACACTGTCTTTCTCTAATGCTGATAGCTCTTTCTTTTATTTATTTTAAGTTCCAAATAAACATTGTTTCTTTTTAGGGTATAGTATGAAGCCCTGGGGAGCTCTGGCTCAGTTGAGTCCTTCATTTGCTGTGCAGGGCAATTTCGAGAGGTGCTGTAAGTTGTGGGCTTGCTATTCTGGTTTGCACCATATGTGCCATTGATGGTCTCGGGTTTCGGAAATCCTTTTTTTTGCTATGATAATCAGTCGCCGTGTGGTCGACCAGCCGGCTCTGGTGCGGTCTGCTCTGGCACGTCTACTCTGCACTCATGTCTACTGCAAGGTTACAATTACGCTGGGAGTGCGAATACACTGGTTATTATTTGGGGAGAAGAGACTGCTGCTCGTATAATGTAGCCATCTTTTTTGGCTTTCTCTTTTTCTCGTCTCCCCGTCCTTTGGTTGAATCTGATTCAAATTGGATCAGATCTCGAGGCGTTTTGCATTCATTTTTATTCTTAGCTAAGCCAGGTTACGTAAAGTCTTAAGTCCCAACTACTGTTGTAGCCCTCAGAAAAAGAGAAACACCATCCCCCTGTGTGAAAATAATTGCAGTCACGGTGGAAATCCAGGGCTCTCGAAATCCTTAAAACAAACCATGGGATCTCATTCGAAATCCCTACACTCTAACAGATGACTTGAGACGCTAGAGCTCGGGCTTGGGGCTACAATTGACTGTGTCTGCCTCTGACTGCCTGCCTCTGTATTTGTTCAGCTTGCGGTATAAGCCTCAGTTAGAGTTTAGAGGCCACTGCTGTTTCAGAGCCCGTTAGCGGACCGCCGCGATATTTCACGTGTGGCGGACGGGGTGGCCTGACGGTGGACTGTCTGGGGCACAGAGGTGACCGGGGGTTGGAGACATTTCTAAGGGTCAGTATCTCAGCCCCCTTCCTCCTCCTGCAGGTCATTTAGAAGAAGGTTTGGAGGACATAACCAAGGAAACAAAGAATGGAGGGCTTGGTTTTTGCAAACAATGTAAATCAGCAATTTACCCTGGCCCTTTCCTGCTTTAGTGTTAGTTTGGCTATTTTGAGTCTTTAGGAAGCACATCATGCATCTTGTAATGAAGTTTGTCTGCCATTTCAAATATGCCCTTTTCTCAATATTAGCTTCCTTTTTCTCAATATGGTTTTGTGGTTTCATTTTCATGATTGCATGATGTCAAGAAAATGGATATCACATTGTCCTGTAGTAAGACAATATAACATTGATGCAACATTGATACAACATTGATACATTGATCGTGGCCATAGTACGAACAAACGTCTCTTTTCCCTCGACAGGTCTCGTCACAACGACCTCGAGGAAGCTGGACCGAGAACAGCAGGATGAGCACATTCTTGAGGTAAGCACCTTGTTTTGTCTGGTCTACCACTAACAGAAAGGGGGGATGGAGAAAGAAGAGGGGGAAAGAAAAAACAGTCTACTTCCTTGTACGTCCGTCTGTGTGAGCCCTCGTGTTTGTTTGGAGAAGCATTAGCAGCATTGCTAATCATCAGAAAGGCCCTCAAGGACGACCTCTTCAGCCGAAGTGGCCAAAAGTCCTAAAACAACCATTTTATTTGCCTCTCTAAACTTTAGCCTTGGCTTGCTTCAACCTCCAACCGACGTACTTTGGCCGAGCACCAAGCGTTGCCAACCAAAACAAGCTGGGGCACAGAGACGCAGCGCATAGTTCCAAACTAACCGGGGGAAGGGGGTTTGGGTTTTGGATCATGATTCCGCCGGTTGTGATTTGCAGGGGGGAATCAGGGTGACTGTGCCTTTGTTCTTCGCCAGTGTACCATCTCGGGATCGAGGGAGGCAAGCCGGGGCAGGAAGCGAGCCGTCAACGCCGGGTTGATGTTTAAACTTGTGGATAGTCACTTTTTCTCTCTCTATCGCTCTGTCTCTCTCTTTGTCTCTCTCTCTCGCTCTCTCTCTTTCTTTCTGTCTCTCCCTCTCTATCTTCTCTCCCCACCCTCCTTCTTTAATTATTTGTTACTTTTATTTAGTATTAAATTGTATTTTTTTGCGTTTTTGTTGTTGTTGGGGTATTCATTCTTAAAACTGCATTGTTGGTTAAGGGCTTGTAAGTAAGCATTTCACTGTAAGGTCTACACCTGTTGTATTCAGCGCATGTGACAAATAATATTTGATTTGATCCCCCCCCCCCCTCATTCCCTTCCCTCTGCCCAACCCAACCAAACGTTTACTGCCAGCACATTTAATTATGTGCCAAGATCGAGTAACCAGATTGGGCGCTGCTTAATTATCGTTATAGGAGTTAATGCAATTCGAGGTTCATTGGATGCCGATTAATGCCGATGTGGGCCCGCATGCCAGGAACTCTCTGGGTTTTCATACTCAATTTACACAGTGGAACGCACTAATATTATTCTGGGACTGGAGAGTAAAGATAGTGGGGGAGAGGAGGGGAGGGATCTATTCTCCTGAGGAAGACATTTTACTGCCTCCTGCTTCTCCTCCTCTCTCTCTCTCTCTCTCTCTCTCTCTCTCTCTCTCTCTCTCTCTCTCTCTCTCTCTCTCTCTCTCTCTCTCTCTCTCTCTCTCTCTCTCTCTCTCTCTCTCTCTCATTCTCTCCATCCACCTCTATGATAAATTAAATGGCCCACTCCTAGATTTGAGTGCCGAGTTGCAGAGGTCTCAAGAGAGAGGAAAACTAAATTGAAGCTTTCGACACAAAAGCCCTTTAATTTGTTAAATTGACCAGGTCAGGAACCCTCTGTGCGAACGACCGAGCAGATTCCCAGGACAGTCAGAGTCAAAAGCCACCCTTAAGGGTTAATCTAAGGGGCATTGGTTGGTGTGTGGATTAGAGATAAAGAGAGCTGATAGTCAGTGTGTTTTTCCAACAGGCTCCTGTTTTTCCAAATCCTTATCCAGAGCCTGTTTTATTATTATTACGCTGTTCATTTGTCCCGTTTAATAAAATGCTCCGGCAGACGTTAAATAACCACATTAAATGTTAAAAAGCTCAAAGCGATCTTCCAGTTCTTTCATGTTGGGGCCAAATTAAAATGCACAGCGACATTCGTACACTCGTTTTCTGTTCATGGGAAAAACCTTATTTATACACTACCGTTCAAAAGTTTGGGGTCACTTAGAAATGTCCTTGTTTTTGAAAGAAAATCACTTTTTTTGTCAATTAAAATAACTTCAAATTGATCAGAAATACAGTGTAGACATTGTTAATGTTGTAAATGGCTATTATAGCGGGAAACTGCTGATTTTTTATGGAATATCTACATAGGCGTACAGAGGCCCATTATCAGCAACCATCAGTCCTGTGTTCCAATGGCACGTTGTGTTTGCTAATCCAAGTTTATCATTTTAAAAGGCTAATTGATCATTAGAAAACCCTTTTGCAATTATGTTAGCACAGCTGAAAACTGTTGTGCTGATTAAAGAAGCAATATAACTGGCCTTCTTGAGACTAATTGAGTATCTGGAGCATCAGCAATTGTGGGTTCGATTACAGGCTCAAAATGGCCAGAAACAAATAACTTTCTTCTGAAACTCGTCAGTCTATTCTTGTTCTGAGAAATGAAGGCTATTCCATGCGAGAAATTGCCAAGAAACTGAAGATCTCGTACAACGCTGTGTACTACTCCCTTCACAGAACAGCGCAAACTGGATCTAACCAGAATAGAAAGAGGAGTGGGAGGCCCCAGTGCACAACTGAGCAAGAGGACAAATACAATAGAGTGTCTAGTTTGAGAAACAGACGGCTCACAGGTCCTCAACTGGCAGCTTCATTAAATAGTACCTGCAAAACACCAGTCTCAAAGTCAACAGTGAAGAGGAGACTCCGGGATGCTGACCTTCTAGGCAGAGTTGCAAAGAAAAAGCCATATCTCAGACTGGCCATCTTAATCTTTTCTTTTTATTGGCCAGTCTGAGATATGGCTTTTTCTTAGAAGGTCAGCATCCCGGAGTCGCCTCTTCACTGTTGATGTTGAGAGTGGTGTTTTGCAGGTACTATTTAATGAAGCTGCCAGCTGAGGATTGCCCATCAAGCAAATCCAACTTGTGGGAGGTGCTTCAGGAAGCATGGGGTGAAATCTCTTCAGATTACCTCAACAAATTGAGAACTCGAATGCCAAAGGTCTGCAAGGCTGTAATTGCTGCAAATGGAAGATTCTTTGACGAAAGCAAAGTTTGAAGGACACAATTATTATTTCTATTAAAAATAATTATTTCTAACCTTGTCAATGACTACATTTCCTATGCATTTTGCTATATTTCCTATTCAGACTCATTTCATGTATGTTTTCATGGAAAACAAGGACATTTCTAAGTGACCCCAAACTGTTGAACGGTAGTGTACGAGTACGGCATGAAAAAATATATATCAATACAAAAATTAATAAATATATTTTCAAAGAAAATATAATCATTCATTATAAAACTATCTCCGTCGCATTTTACAATGTTGAACGGCTCGAAAGACCATCCAATAACTTTACAGTTAGCTTTCATTTGATCTACTGCTCCACTTCAGTCAGTCAGGAAAAGAGAGCGCAAGAGAGAGGGGGAGAGAAAAAAATAAATGAAAAAAAGTAATTTGATGCAAGTACCTTTTGACCTAAATACTTTGGATGTGGGTAAGTGGGAAAAGTGGGAAAAGAGCTACAGTGGCAGCTGCGTCTCAATTGGCACACTATTCCCTATATAGTGCACTTCTTTTGACCAAGGCCCATAAGGGTGCTATTTGGGACGAAGACCTTCGCTCCTAGCCTGGCCTCCTAGGAGAGTCTGGCTGATAACCATGGCGACTTCAGATTTTTTTTTATTGGGATAGACTCTGTCTGGAGGTGGGGGTGAATTTTCCTCTAGGTACAGATCTAGGATAAGCTTCCCCTCCCCCAATCTAAACCTTAACCAATAGATGGGGGAAATACAAAAGGACAGAGGTGGTGGAGGGAAGGTGGGAAGACCTCAAACCCTGGCCTGAAACCCCTGGCTCCACCACCACAGGGGACTGTTTATCCCTGGGGCAGAGCCCCCTCTAGGGGATTGCTGGTCGGAGGAGGGGTGGGTGGGGGTTGGTTGGAACATGTGGAGCTATTGAGGTGGGGGGTGGTCGGGGGCTGGCTGACCGTGCAGGCCTTGTTTGCGCCAGATGCCAGGTGGGGTGGCATCTGGTGCAAACAAGGCCTGCACAGTCGGGGGGGAGGTTTGATGGGGTGGTGTGTGTGTGTGTGCGTGCTTGCGTCTTGTGCATGTGTGCACATACCAGTGTGTATGTGTGTGATCGCCAGTGGGAGTGGGGGAGGTCTCTGAGTGAGCAAACGCCAGGCTCATCTTGGTGAATGTGTGTCGGCTTCAGCGGCAGGGTGACAGGCCTGAGAACAGGGAGGTAGGGAGAGAGAGGGAGGGAGAGAGAGAGAGAGAGGAAACAACAAGGGAGACATGTTAGGACATGCTCACCCAGACCTGAAAGAGAGGCAAGTTGAATGTTCTGCTTATAGGCCTATCTCTACACCAACTGGCTAAGTTTCTATCGTCTCAGCCACTTTCTTGATTTATGCCTTCTGAAGTGTCTAGGCACTAACGTTTCACTACATCAGACTTGAGAGTTGGCCGCCATTTGACCAGGGGTTTGTCGCAGACGTGCAACAATGCGCGCCAAGTGTAAACATTAAATTACGAAAAGCCTTAGAACCACTGCGACACTGTCTTTACGTTGTTGTCACTGTCTGTCTGACAGAGAGTGACTTGCCTCTGGTAAAGACTTTGTTTTGAAAGAGTAGGATGTGCTGATGAGCAACTGTCTAGCACGGCTCGGAAGGGCGCACTCACAAGCACGCATGTAGGCTCATTACCACAGTCTCTCTCACCCACACACACTCTCTCTCTCTCTCTCTCTCTCTCTCTCTCTCTCTCTCTCTCTCTCTCTCTCTCTCTCTCTCTCTCTCTCTCTCTCTCTCTCTCTCTCTTCACCTCAATGCTGCTGTCTAAGTACAGTATTACAGAGTTCAGTTTGTTTTTGTAATTGATGCTCCTATCTTGTCTCTCCGGGTCGCTCGGCATAATTACCATACACCTGCGTCCCAAATGGCACCCTATTCCCTATATAATGCACTACTTATGACCGGAGGCCTGTGGACCCTGGTCGAAAGAAGTGCACTATATCTGGAATAGGATACCATTTGGGATGCACTCACATAAAACAGTTCAGCTGTTCACATTAGCCGGGTCCTTGTCTTTAGATTTTTTCAATCCACTGCTTTGATTTCACAAAGGGAACAGGGAACTGTAGACAAAGGGTGTGTACCCAATGACACTATTCCCAATATAGGGCACTTTTCAACAGGACACCTAGGGCTCTGGTCAAAAGTAATGCACTACATTTGGGATGCATATAAAATATCATCCGAAACGGGGCCAAATGAACGCATCTGCTTGTAATGGCAATATTCATTACAGAATATGAGAATACGGGCCAATGCACCGGCAACACTGCTCCCGAGAGGCGCACGCCGCCTCTAACTCGAATGGTCCTCGTCGTCCTATTTAATTAATTTTGTTCGGGAAAATAGCTTGGACGGCCTCGGACCGACTAGGCGCGGGAAAACAAAAACACATTATGCTGCTAATCGTCGCTGCTAGTGCCAAATGGCGTGTGACCACCACCCCAAATTGTTTTCGCTATAGCGCTGAGCAGATGGTTTTAAATGACTATTGTTCAGCTCTTTATTTTTATTTCCGACTCTTTAAGCTCAGAATTGCTCACATCTCTCTTGGCTGTGAGATAGATAGACGAACCACAGTTCAGTTTCCCAGTTACTCATAATATTTAAGTGTTGTGTTTGTTTGGGTCAGCTAAGCTTATTGCTGGCTGTGTACATTAAGCTGTCACGGCTGTGCATTTCATTTGAAAGACTAGACACCATTCAGCCATTAAGCCAGGCCAAATTAACAAAGTGTTAAAACAGCTGAGTGTTCAAACTACCAAGTGTTAAAGCTAAGTTATGTCCCTCCGGCAAACTATGGGCTGTAGGGTTTCATTATTATTTTTGAACTATTTTAAAACAATTGTTTCTCCCCTGGCTTCTCCAAATGGGTTAACACATCATGCCACTGGTGTGTTTTTTTTTGCTTGGTCTCAGATCAGTTTGTGCCACGTGACAATTACCATAGGAATTGGCAAGACCGCACAAACTGATCTGGGACCAGGCTGGTGTTTTGATATCTAATACTTCTATCGCTGTGAGGAAGAAAACATCAGCATAGATAAAATGTTTTTTCTCCTTGTGTCTGGTTGGATGGTGATACATTTATCAAGTAAACCCATTTAACGGAATATGTTGTTTTTGGAGCGCCTGCTACATCCCCAAAATAACGACGAGTCTCATTCTTCTGTGGCAAAAAAGCAAAGCGAGTGTGGTCTTTGGACCGTCTTGTTGCGCTTGTCTCGGAGAAAAAACGCAAAACTATGACTTGCCTCTCACATTCATTGAATCCCTTCACCATAAAAAAATGACTGAAAGGGAAAGAAAGAAGGAAAGGGAACAATTCAACTTCAATAAGCGAGCGAATGTATAACAGCCTGTTCCCTTCAAATATTTGTTCCCGGATGCACAGCGTGGGTCTTTGAATAAGATGACTCGCAAAATCTCAGAAGGAATTGCTTCAATTTTGGCAGCCAATTGACTTACTGAGAAACATTTGTGAGCATGGCAATGAAATGATGGGTGGGAGGAAGAGGTGGGGGGGGAGGAAGATGTGCGGGGAGAAAGAGAAAGGGGGAGAAAGCGAGGGGGAAAGGGAGAGAAGAAAGCGAGTTAGCTTTTTACCTCCGTTCTCTTTGATTAATTCAAGGACTTCGAATAAGGAACGTCCTCAATCAAACGTTGGAGCCCCGGTCATTACATATTCACGAGACGCAGTGCTTACTGCTTACACATATGTGCAACATTATTGCTTGGTCCCCCCTCCCCTCTGCAGTATATGCATTGTTTCGCTAAACTGGTTTTAAACATTGCTTTAATTGGAAATGTTTACGTGACAACACTCTTCCCAAGGTTGCATGGGTAAATGGAACACAATGTCCGTTCAAAATATGAAATGTGATGACGTTCTACCATTGACTGTTGGCCTTGACACTTAATTCACATAGATCCTTTGAAGCTTTTCATTCAGCGTTTCTCTCTTTTCCCTCTCACAGTCTCAAACATAGGATTCCAATTGTAATTCCATGTTTTCCCCAAAATGTCTCTCAATTCCATGTTTTCCCCTCTTTTTCGCTCGGATTAAAGTCACAGACAACAGAATTCCCATACTCCCATTCTAATTCCATGTTTTTCCTAACTTTTCCCTAATAGATCACTGTAACCGACCACGGGGTTCCTGCCAAATCCACCACGGTCCGTGTCATCGTCAAAGTCCTGGACGAGAACGACAACCGGCCGCAGTTCCTGGAGAAGATCTACAAGATCAAGCTTCCGGAACGCGAAAAACCGGAAAAGGAGCGGGCTCTGAAGCGTGATCCCGTGTACCGGGTGATTGCCTCAGACCGCGACGAGGGTGCCAACTCGGAGATCTCGTATTCTATCGAGGAGGGAGATGAGCACGGGAAGTTCTTCATCGAGCCAAAGACGGGTCTGGTGTCGTCTAAGAAGTTCTCCTCCGCCGGGGAGTATGACATCCTCACCGTGAGTAGCCTAGCGCATTTGGATTCATAGTTTGTATACTCTGGATTTTTTGTTAGGAAATTCCTCTGCATCTTATACTGAACAAAAATATAAATGCAACATGCAACAATTTCAACAATTTTACTGAGTTAACAGTTCATACAAGGAAATCAGTCAATTGAAATACATTCGTTAGGCCCTAATCGATGGATTTCACATGACTGGGCAGGGGTGCAGCCATGGGTGGGCCTGGGAGGGCATAGACCCACCCACTGGGGAGCCAGGCCCAGCCAATCAGAATGAGTTTTTCCTCACAAAAGGGTTTTATTACAGACAGTTTCATCAGATGTCCGGGTGGCTGGTCTCAGATGATCCCGCAGGTGAAGAAGCCGGATGCGGAGGTCCTGGGCTGGCGTGGTTATACATGGTCTTCAGTTGTGAGGCCGGTTGGACGTACTGCTAAATTCTCTAAAATGAAGTTGGAGGCGGCTTATGGTAGAGAAATGAACATTAAATTCTCTGGCCACAGCTCTGGCAGACATTTCTGCAGGCAGCATGCAAATTGCACGCTCCCTCAAAATGTAGACATCTGTGGCATTGTGTTATGTGACAAAACTGCACATTTTAGAGTGGCCTTTTATTGTACCCAGCACAAGGTGCACCTGTGTAATGGTCATGCTGTTTAATCAGCTTCTTGATATGCCACACCTATAAGGTGGATGGATTATCTTGACAAAGGAGAAATGCACACTAACAAGGATGTAAACAAATTTGTGCACAACATTTGAGAGAAATAAGCTTTTTGTGCGTATGGAACATTTCTGGGATCTTTTATTTCAGCTCATGAAACATGGGACCAACACTTCACATGTTACATTTATATTTTTGTTCAGTATAGTTAGGGAGAAGTCACTTGGGTTTAGGATTTTCTTTTGCTTTTAGAGGAATGTCAATGTACATGCTGAGTTATATGACATCTTAAACTAGAGTCAGTGTTTTAGAGAATTATTGGACAAATCGGACCTGTGGCTTTGATTTATTCGCAGTAATTTACTTTTACATTTCCAATGTACATGCCAAATTGCATTTGTTGATACACTTTTGAGGTTTAGTATAGTCACAGTACTTTTATATAATAGTACATTTGGGCTAATGTTGCCTGTGATAGATTTATCTCACTTGAAGGAATTAGACACATAACACAATAAGCTTCCAGGACACCTGTTTAACGGGGGACGCCATGGTAACAGGTGTTCCGATCTGTTGTTGTTTTTCCCATGTGGGCTAGCTGACCGTTCTTTGACCCCTTGGCCTATCTGTCTCTGTCTCTCACTCTATTTCTCTCTCTCGCTTGCTCTCTCTCGCTCTGTTTCCTCTCTCCCCCCTCTCTCTCCCTGTGTTTTAATTAAAGTACTTTAATTAAAGCTTTTAAGTGCTATCCCCTGGGAGACCAATGTGTCTTGTTGTATAATTTTGTTATCCAAATCAATTCAAATAAATTCATTCCCTCTCTCTATCAGATCAAAGCGGTGGACAACGGACGCCCCCAGAAGTCATCCACCTGCCGGCTGCACATCGAGTGGATCCCCAAGCCGGAGGTGGCGGCCGGCGCGCCCCCCTTGGCCTTTGAGGAGCCCCCCTTCTTCTTCTCAGTGATGGAGAGCGACCCCGTGGCGCACATGGTGGGGGTCATCACCACGGAGATGTCGGACACGCCCGTCTGGTTCGAGATCACAGGTGAAGCCTCGACGAGTGGATGCAGGATTTTGTTTTAGGTTGTGTGTGGGTGGGTCTGTGCATACACGCATGCGTGTATACAGTTGAAGTCGAAGGTTTACAAAAACTTGTTTTTCAACCACTCCACAAATTTCTTGTTAACAAACTATAGTTTTGGCAAGTCGGTTAGGACATCTACTTTGTGCATGACACAAGTAATTTTTCCAACAATTGTTTACAGATAGATTATTTCACGGATAATTCACTGTATCACAATTCCAGTGGGTCAGAAGTTTCCATACACTAAGTTCACTGTGCCTTTAAACAGCTTGGAAAATTCCAGAAAATGATGTTATGGCTTTAGAAGCTTCTGATAGGCTAATTGACATCATTTGAGTCAATTGGAGGTGAACCTGTGGATGTATTTCAAGGCCTACCTTCAAACTCAGTGCCTCTTTGCTTGACATCATGGGAAAATCAAAAGGAATCAGCCAAGACCTCAGATTTTTTTTTTGTAGACCTCCACAAGTCTGGTTCATCCTTGGGAGCGATTTCCAAACATCTGAAGGTACCACATTCATCTGTACAAACAATAGTACGCAAGTATAAACACCATGGGACCACGCAGCCGCCATACCGCTCAGGAAGGAGACGCGTTCTGTCTCCTAGAGATGAACGTACTTTGGTGCGAAAAGTGCAAATCAATCCCAGAACAACAGCAAATGACCTTGTGAAGATGCTGGAGGAAACAGGTACAAAAGTATCTATATCCACAGTAAAACGAGTCCTATATCGACATAACCTGAAAGGCCGCTCGCAAGGAAGAAGCCACTGCTCCAAAACCATAAAAAAGCCAGACTACGGTTTGCAACTGCACATGGGGACAAAGATCGTACTTTTTGGAGAAATGTACTCTGGTCTGATGAAACAAAAATATAACTGTTTGGCCATAATGACCATCGTTATGTTTGGAGGAAAAAGGGGGCTCTTGCAAGCCGAAGAACACCATCCCAACCGTGAAGCAAGGGGGTGGCAGCATCATGCTGTGGGGGTGCTTTGCTGCAGGAGGGACTGGTGCACTTCACAAAATAGATGGCATCACGAGGAAGGAAAATTATGTGGATATATTGAAGCAACATCTCAAGACATCAGTCAGGAAGTTAAAGCTTGGTCGCAAACGGGTCTTTCAAATGGACAATGACCCCAAGCATACTTCCAAAGTTGTGGCAAAATGGCTTAAGGACAACAAAGTCAAGGAATTGGAGTGGCCATCACAAAGCCCTGACCTCAATCCTATAGAACATTTGTGGGCAGAACTGAAAAAGTGTGTGTGAGCAAGGAGGCCTACAAACCTGAGTCAGTTACACCAGCTCTGTCAGGAGGAATGGGCCAACATTCACCCAACTTATTGTGGGAAGCTTGTGGAAGGCTACCCAAAACGTTTGACCCAAGTTAAACAATTTAAAGGCAATGCTACCAAATACAAATTGAGTGTATGTAAACTTCTGACCCACTGGGAATGTGATGAAAGAAATAAAAGCTGAAATAAATCATTCTCTCTACTATTATTCTGAAATTTCACATTCTTAAAATAAAGTGGTGATCCTAACTGGCCTAAGACAGGGAATTTTTACTAGGATTAAATGTCAGGAATTGTGAAAAACTGAGTTTAAATGTATTTGGCTAAGGTGTATATAAACTTCCGACTTCAACTGTATGTGTGTTAGTTGAATGCATTCTAGAAGGAGATTAATCTAGTTTTATAGTCAAGGGAAGACATCCCTGGCATAGATTGTTGTAGCATTCTTCTTAGCACTAACCCTAGCAAGCGAATGTGAGCGTGTAGCCTACAAACCCCAAAATCTACAAACCTATATACATAGTTTTTTCTCCTTGCTCACTGTAATAATTGAATCTCTAATAGTGACTTCTTTGCATGGTGACTGTTAACATCTTTACTGCATAAACTTCCTGACATTTCCTGAAAATACTTCTCCCTTTTTCCCCCTCCCTTCTTCTAACCAACGTTTGACTGACACCTCTCTCTTTTTCTGTGTTTTCTGCTTCTCTGCTGCTCTTCTCTTCCTTTTTCCTTTGGGAATGTCTCTCTCTCTTTTATTGGATTTGGTTTGTCCAGAAGGAGACATAGAGGAAGTGTTTTACATCGTTCAGATGGCTTGCGACCTCAACTGTACAGCAGAAGGTAGATCTGCTGTAATGGGATCTCTCTACTGTCGTTGGCTGTATTAAGTGATCTCTCTAATACCATTGGTTGTGTTAAGAGATCGCTGACTGTGATGTCCGTCATGCAGACCTGGGTTTAAATACTATTTGAAATGATTTAAACATACTTTAGCTGAGCTTGCCTGGCTTAATAGACCAATAGGATAGTCCCCAAAGTGCAAACCCCGCCCATCTGACACTCCAGGCAGGCTAGAGCAAACGCTCAAAGTATTTAAATAGTGTTTGAACCCAGTTGTGCTGTCACGTGCCTGTGGTTGAGCTTGTGCAGTATTTCCGTCATTCTTGTGATCGTGTGACAACAGATTTACATAAACACGTATACCGCACATAAACATGAACATATGGCTCCATTTTGTATATGTACCGTATGCATTTCATTCATCGTGTCTAGTGGAATCCATTGACACATACAACTAACAGTATGGGCTTGATGCATACACATCATACCACTTGCACATATGGGTCCATAATGAGCCTGGAAAGTGAACATAAGCACAGAGAAATGTATTGACGTTGTTGATTCATAGTGCAGTACACATGTGCTTCTGTATGTATCAACAATAGGGATACTGTTGCTTAGTTTATTGATATAAGGAACAGTATGGATAATATACATACATTATTATTATACATAGTTTACATACGCCAGCAATTTATGTATCAGTGCCTCTAGCATAACGGCACAGCCAAACAGAACCGTATGTCACTGTTAGCTTACCTAGCTCCAGTACTGCATCATCATTTAAACAGGCGATGATAGGCCCACTCATTTCCTGTCCATTTTAATTGTGCACCTGCCCAACCCTTCCCTCCATCGTTTCCACCAGGTGGGAACTACGACAGCCGCTTTGACGTGGGCAAGGCCAGTGGGACCCTGATCGTGGCGAGGCCTCTCGACGCCGAGCAAAAATCCAATTACAACCTGACAGTGGAGGCAACGGACGGCACGCGATTTGTCAGCACCCAGGTAATTGGAACGTTAATGAAACGTTTGTTGATGGCGGTATAGTTTGTCATGGATCCTGAGGTAGGATGGTTGACTTTTGTGATGGGAAAGGGAAAGATTATGGAAGCATTTATGGGAATGAAATGTTCAGTTTGCATGAGAAGGAGAGTTCCTGTTGCGTGTCCAGAGGTTTTGGTGGTTTTGGCTGTACAGATCATTGTGAGGCTTGTCACTACAGACAAAAATAGGATTTATATTTGTGTTTTCAGAGGAAAGGATTATGGAAACATTTCTGAAATGAAATGGTAGAGATATGGTTGCATGAGGGTTCCCATTGCATGCCGTAGTTTTGGATGCTTGTGTTTTCATTTCTTTATTCTCACTTAAATGGTGCATAGTGCCATTTCTCACAAAATACAAAAAGGTGATTGACTTTTGTGATTAGAAGAAAAGGAACAGATTATGGAAACATAAACATGGTTTGCATGAGGAGTCTTCATTCTGGGACCATTCGTTTTAATGCTTTTTGTTGTGATTTCTGCACTCTTGCCAAATTAAAATTGTGACTCAGCTTGTCTGACAGACAGACAGACAGACAGACGAGGGGTAAAGCAAGGGGGTGGATCTAGAGTGAGGTCAGAAATTCTGTGCGCCCATCCATCGCCTGTTTTGATTAGACTCGCGTGTTGGTCAACACCTCAACTGGCATACTCCAGGCGCTCGCTTTTCCAAACTTGACCCCTAACGTCATAACATGTGCTTGGCGGACATTCCTTCTTCTCTCTATCCACATCTACCGGCGGCAGACGAGGGCCGCATCCCAAATGGCACCCTATTCACTGTATAGTGCACTTTATAGGGAATGAGGTGCCATTTGGGACACAGGCAAGGAGTGTTCGGAACGCTTTCTTGGCAGACCAGCTCCAGGATTCTTCCATTGTCTCATTCCTGAAGGGCCGAGGAGCAAGGGAGGAAGAAGGAGAGGAGGGCGAGAGGAATGGTGCCTGTCTAGCCAGGCGCTTTTTGAAGTGTGCATTCCACAGCCCCGTGTCTGCAGCTACACCCCTCCTTCCCCCTCTTTTCTTCTCCTTTTCTTGTTTTCTCACCTCACTCCTTTCTTTTTTTTTCTCTCTCCCCCTCTCTCTCTCTCTCTCTCTCTCTCTCTCAATTCAATTTCAATTTAAGGGCTTTATTGGCATGGGAAACGTGTGTTAACATTGCCAAAGCAAGCTCCCTCTCCTCTCTCTCTCTCTCTCTCTCTCTCTCTCTCTCTCTCTCTCTCTCTCTCTCTCTCTCTTTCGACATGAAAGTGCATTGAGTTCTCCTGAAAAGACTGGGGCTAAAGAAAAGTGCAGGTCCACACCACATTCTTTAATCCAGAGATTAACATTCTCTTGAGGTTATAGGCATACAGAGCTGTAAGTGTTTTATGAAAATCCGCAACTAGTCACCTCCCACTCATTGCAGGTTCATAATGATATTGCTATTATGTGATATGTTAATAGTGAAATTGTTAACTTATTGGCCTCTCCGTTCCCCATCCATAGTGCAGACGGGGTTCAAATAATATTTGTTTACTTTCAAAGTGTTTCATTGTGCCTGCCTAGTGACAGGTTTGCACTTTTGGGACTATCCCATTGGTTCCATTGCGCCAGGCAAGCTCAATGAAAGTATTTCAAAGAAAACAAACACTTTCAACCCAGGTACCTAGCCATAGTCACAGTCTAAGGCCGACGGGACTCTGGAAATATTCCAATGGTTTTGTGCGTCTTCTCAAAAGCATTCAGAGATCCTTTGTGGGGAAAAAAACTCTACTTGCTGTCTCTGCCTGTGAATAAAGCCATTTATCATGCGGCCCTGTGCTTCGCCGAGCCCCTCTCAGCCTGCTGGGTTCGGGCGGCGAGGCGGGTGGCGGTGTTTTCCACAGCCCGCCGACGTAAGCGTCGGCTAAATGGAGTCTTCAGATCCGTCACAGAGCACCCTATTGTCATGTGGAGATTGAGAAACACACACAGGCAAATGCGCACACGCACACAAGATACAAATACATACATGCTTGCATATGCACACACACACACTCCTCATGATCTTCGAGGAAAAACAGTCATTCACCAAACCATACCCACTCCTCTGTTCTCCTCTATCCCAATCCATACAGTGACTTATTAGTCAGATTTAGTCAAGTTCAGAAGACATGTCCGTCTTGCCAGAAAACGAGGAAATATCGGGTATCGCTGATTCCCTGATCAGTTCTTTCCTCGGATAGAGAGGGCGTACATCTCAAATGGCACCCTATTCCCTATATAGTGCATAGTCCATAGGGCTCTGGTCAAAAGTAGTGCATTTTATAGGAAGTAGGGTGCCATTTGGGACGCATTCATGTTTTGACCAGTGGGACGGCGGTACAAAGGGGGGAAATGACATAACACAATTAGTCACGGTGCTGACAGTGTTCAAAGGCTCGGGGGCGCCCCGTTTTTCAAGTCGACCCTCGTTACCGTGAGGGGTGTGTGAAGGCCTTTGTGGAGCCGAACCCTCTTAGTTAGACATCAGAGAAAATCAGACGCAGGCCGCTGGTGAGCACACATACAGGGAATATGGGTCATGTTGGGGGGGTGGTGTTCTGCTCGATTTTAGGGGTGTCTGTGTGTGGTGTGTTTGTGAGAAAGAGAGTGTGTGTGTGTTCGTGCGCGTGTGTGCACATATACTTTCTGTGTGTGCGTTTCTGCACATTCTCAACAGATGATGAATCCGGCCAATTGGATATGCACGTTTTCCGTAGTTTTCCCAACTTTTCACTCTCCACTGCTCTTATTAGTAGCAAAAACTAAGTATGTATGCCCGTCAACACTTTTGCCATTGTAGTCACACACAACAGGCAGGTAGCGAGAGAGGAGTGAATCTAGGCCACACTGGACCAACTGAGAAGAAATGTGTCAGTTGAACTATTCATTTTTCTCAGCCAAGCTCTTTTGATTTAAATTATGTAAGATAATCAGTGTTACTGTTTTGTTAAATCTTTAGAAGGGATTTTAAAATACTTTAATATATTGTCTCCCTGGATTTGTCTGCTTTATAAAGCTCAATACTCTGTTTCAGTTTTTTAAGGTTTGGAGATGTGTCAATGGAGATTACAGAGTAATTGACTTTGTGGATAACACCCAAATAAGACCTACTTTTGTGAAGTTACATGTAAACAGAACATGCAAAACAACAGATAAAAAATACGACGGGATGTTTTGGGTACTTTGTTTTCTGTGACAGAGGTGTGCTGTTTACCCTGTGGCCAGGAGTATGCCGTTCGTTTAATTGAAACGGAACAAACATACACACACACACACACACACACACACACACACACACACATAAAGTTTAACTTATCTTCTCCTTCAAATCAAACCCATGTGGTGTCTGCCTCTGCCACACTAGCTGGCCTATTTCCTTTCATTATTTCTCTCTCCTCCCTTCTTCCTCTCTCCAAGGAATGCGTTTGTTTGTTTTCTTGTTTTCTCCCTCTTTCTTTCTGTTTCTATCAGTCTTTCTCGCTCTGTTTCTATCAATCTATCCATCTCTCTCTCTTTCCCACTTTCAATTCCCTTTCTCTTTCTCTCTCCCTCTCTATTCCCTTCCAAATTCAAGGTTCTCCCTCCCTCTCGGTCCCTCCATGCACAGATCATTGTTATTCTTTATTGTGTTGAGGGAGAATAAAGCCTAAACAAGAATCACTGGACCTCTGTTGGCCGTGTTCTGTTTGAACCCTATTTTGAGAAGTATGTAGCTACAGGTTGGACCGTGCCAATGTCCCGGACCCAAAAACCTGCCACCTGGCAGGGGGGCATTATTGCCTGCCTTACCCGGACCTTACTTTCTCTCTCTCTCTCGCTCTCTTTCTTTCTTCTCTGGCACCATATTCCCTTTCTGTCCCTCTCGGAAGTTGCTGGCTGGCTCTCGCTCGCGGTGTTGTTTGTTGTGCGGTTGTGGTTGGACCCAGGCTATATGCCTGTTCCAGCTACCTAGCTGACCTGTTCCTAGCTCTCTGACTGGCTAAGTGACACCATAGTGAAGTAGAGTGTTTCTGTGTGGTGTTCTGTTATGTGGGAGTTTGTCTGTCTTTCTGTCCGTCTTTATTGTCTCTCTCTCTCTTTCTTGTCTGCCTGTCTGCCTGTCTGTCTGTCTGTCTGTTTGTCTATACCTACCTACCAAACTACCTGCCTGTCTCTCTGTTTGTCTGCCTCTGGCTCCAAAGCGGCGTCTCTCTCTCTCTCTCTGTGTGTGAGGTCAGCTGATCCGAAGCAGGGGCAGAGCAACATTCCATCCTGGGCAGCTCATAGGCAGGGAGCGGTGCCAGCCAGGCAGTCCAGGCAGGCTGCCCCCTTTCATTCCTTTCCCCTGCCTCCTTGCCAGCCCCCCATGCCATCCTCCTGACCTGCAGTAGGGCTTCAGGCTGTTCTGTCCACAATCTGCTTCAGCTCCCATTGATCTGTTTTCTTTTTCCATCTCTCTCTCTCTTTCACTCTCCATATTTCTCTTGCATGCTCTTTCTGTCTGTCTCATTCCTCTCTTTCTCTCTCACTGTTGCTGTCTCTCTTTTTCACGCAGATGCTGTCAGTTCTCACCTCCTCTATCTTACTCTGTTTTAGTTATCTTGGAGCTACACGTTCCCCTCTTTCTTCATATTTGATTATGTATTTATCATTTCTCTCATTCTTTCTCTCCCTCACTGTCTGTCTCTCTCTCTCTCTTTCTTTCTCTATTCTTTCTATCTCTCCCTCCCTTTTGCTGTTACTCACCGTGATTCGGGCACTCCTCTCAGCCGCTTTCTCCCTTTCAATAGCTCTCTCTCCCTTTCTATATCTTTCTCTTCATCTGTCATATGACTCCGTTCGCCGTCTCAGTCCCAATCTCGTTGCTTTGACGCGAGTCCCTCGGGAAGGTATCGAGAGAGAGAGAGAGAGAGAGAGAGAAACCTTTTCCGTCTTTTCAAGCTCCGGTCACACTGCATCATGCAGATTCGGTGGTAATGCCCCTTTTGAAGTGTCTTGAAGAGACTATATGCTTTCCTCCCAGAATGGGCTGTTTAAAAAAATAGACAGATGGATGGATGATAGTTTTTTTCACTGTCTGTTTTTTTCCCCCTTTCTTTCTTCCTGGCTGTATGTAGACTCACATGGTGAATGGTTGGGTGGATAGGAGCGGACACTCTGTGTTTTCTTTTCTTATGCTTACTATGTTATCAGGCCCAGCTGCTTGTGAATGGCCCTCCTTTTATTCGCTGCGCTATCTGCGACCGTCCAGATTTGAACGCATCGTGTAAAGGTCTCAACTCGCGGCGGTGGGGTAAGGGTGTTTGTTGTGTGCGTGCAAACTGGATCGCAGAGTCCCCAGGGACCTTAGGCAGTGTGACGTCTGGCGTGACATGAAACCAGGCGCCTGGACTAGAGAGAGAGACTGGTGGGCTGCCAAGAGGGTCCTATCCATAATACCACACACACCCCACTGGGGACCCCTTTAGGGTCATACTGAGTACAGTATCAAGAAGCATCTAGGTCGGGCCATGCACAGACCTTTAGGGGGGGCAGGTGCAAATAAAAAATAACGTTCATAACTCAAATTTCATAACATACCAACTGTCTCTAGCCAAAATGTCAACATTTATTGGCCTATTTATTTTCTAAAACAACAGCCATCATCACACATTGTAAGCAAGCTAATGCCAGACGACGAGAGCATCGGGAAAAGAGTGTCTATCAGCTGATCAGAGCAAATGCTGATGTAAATATGCTAGCTAGCTAGCTAGTTAGCTATGCTGTTGAAACCAACTTGTTTTTACTTGATTTGAGTTTGTTCTGCTGCTGACTTCTGCCTCTTAATAACAACCAATCGAATTGCCCCGTTCTTTGTCCCTAACAGTGAGAGACACACATGACAGATCCAACTCTTAAAGTAACCTCCTACCAGTATTCAAGTCTCCCTGTCCGGCACCAGCGGCCACTACATGCAAGTCAGACGAGTGCGCTCTTGGGGCAGGGCAGTGGGGGACATTTCTGAGAATTCAAGAGCTTATGAAATTTGCTCGTTTGATGAGAAATGAGTTACATTTGAAATAAAAAAATGAAAAGACAATCTAAATTACACTGAGCTGCGAGGGCACTTTTTCATAGGAGGGCAAAAGGGCAGGTGCTCGGGCACTGGTTGAGCCCTATCTGTGGACTTGCCTGCATCTAGATAACGTCTAGTTCCTTACAAAACTGTATGAGAGAGAAAGTGAGAGGGCTAGATTACAGATACAACTGTATAGTTGCAATAAACAGTACACAACCGTATACAATTCAACTTGGACTGAGAATAATATCCATCAGAAGCTAACTTTCATTCAATCCACTAGCAGACTGATACAACTCTTGACTGTTAGCATAACGCTAACATTTGAAACTGCCAGCACTGAAGCTAAAGCACTGCCTAACTTGTATATAACCTAGCCAATAGCTGTACTCCCCACTGCTTGACATGGGCATCTGTGAACCCAGCCAGCCCTGCCAACCTCACAGCACACGACAGATTGTGAATGTTATCGCACCCGTCAGATTAGGCTATATTTGTCTCCTGCACTCTGCTGGCAGTGCTTTCCATGCTCTCATGGCTGTCGAGGCACCAACGGCGTAGTAGAGCAGAGGTTCAGGCAGTGAGAGAGTTGCCTATTTCTGTCCTCTTGAGTATGATTCGTACTATAGGCCTGAACCCAGACAATGCTCGTCCTAATATTTATTTTAGATGTGTGTGTATTGTTAGATATTACTGCACTGTTGGAGCAAGGAACACAAGCATATCACTACACCCGCAATAACATCTGCTAAATATGTGTATGCGACCAATAACATTTGATTTGATTTGAACCGTACCGTGCTGGCTCAAATAGTTCCAGCAACTATGGTGGATGTGCAACCAGCCCAGCCCAGTATAGCTCAGCTCTGCTTGGCTCAGTTTGACCCTATATATTGGGAATCAGGATATGAGTTCCAGCTGAATGTGTTATTCCCATGTGGGGCATTGCCCCCTGGTGGCTGGCATCCAGGTGTCTAATCTGTGTTTTCCTTTGTTCCGCCGTGGAAAAGCCCCGCCGGGGCGGCTACCGCCACAGCCATTCCATCGGCTCGCCCTAATCCCTTGTCGGAAGTCCAGTAGACGAGTGGCTCATGTTGATAAAACAAGCCTTGCTGGAATTTTACAGTTTAGGGACCAGGGATTTGATGCATTGTATGAAATGGGGGGAATATTCCACATTGCCAACTGTGGTATTGTGGCAAAAGATCTGTCTTTGTGTGGAAAATATATTTAGCAATATATGTATTTGTTGCAATATATGTTTAGAGTATGATGCTGTGTTATGGAAATACACAATGGCACTTTTATCAGAGATCGTGTGCATAAATATATTTGTCAATGTATTTTACATTCCTATTAAAGTGTACCTCAATGTATTAGCAGATGTTTTCTTTTCATAATCAATCTTCATCCTTGAACTATGAAACCCACATTGTCAGTGTGATACATAGAACCATTTGAATCTACAATATATTTCTAAATTAATTTCACGTTTCTCAACTGACGGCTTACTTTGATGTCATTTATCAAGCGATCACCTGTAACTTTATCACCACCTCTTTAACACTCCCTCAATGCTCCCTCAATGTGTCTTCACCTGAATGCATTAGGGTTATCCCACATTGATTTGTTGTTTTCCTTGTTGGCGGTGCCAAGTGGCATCCGGGGAAAATATGTATATTTAGCAGTTATATGTATTGATCTGATCTGTATCTACACAACACTGCTCATTACTTGAAATATGGATGTAAAGGGATGTAGGGAGGGGAAGAGGGAGTCAGGAAGGGAGAAAGAGGGAGGGAGAGAGAGGATGAAAAGAGCACTCTCAGGAGAGAGAGAGAGAGTGAGTGAAGAGTGGAGACAGAGAACCAATGACTGAGAGACAATATCATGCATTACTCTCAGATTGACCCGGACTCAAATATTCACCACGCTGACATCCACCATCCCTCTCCCCTCCTCCCACCAGGTGCTGATCCGTGTCATCGACACCAACAACCACCGGCCCCGGTTCTCCCAGTCGCGCTATGAGGTGGTTGTGGCCGAGGATACGCCGCCAGAGACCGAGGTGCTCCGAATCGGCGCCACGGACGAAGACGAGAAGAACAAGTTGACCTTTACCCTCTTGAGCAGCACCGACCCCTTCAGCCTGAAGAAGTTCCGTCTGGACCCGGGCACCGGCGCCCTCTACACGGCAGAGCGGCTTGACCATGAGACCATGCGGCGCCACACTCTCACCGTCATGGTACGGATGTTATGGATTTTCTATAATCTAGCTATTTAATGTTTGTTATTATTATGGTGTCTGAGCTGAGTGTGCTGGAAAACCTTGCTAGAGCATTGGTCAAAGTAGGTCAAAGTGGTGTGGTACTCTGACAATTAACACCCTGCACAAACCCACTCAGCCCAGCCAATCGGAACACGTTGTTATATCATCATTTTTACCATAGAAACAGAACAGGTGTTCTATTAGCATATTAAGAAAGGTCTGATTCTGAGCCACTTTCTCCATTGAGAGAGTAACAGAGGTTTCAGACCACTCTCTCCTATTCAGACACTGTATGCATTAGTCTCAATAAGTGGTCTAATAGCATATTGAGACAGGTTTAATTCTGTGCTCTCTCCATTGAGAGAGTTCTAGCATTTTAAGAACACTCCCCTATTCAGCCACTGTGTGTGTGTCTCTCAATCAGCCACTCTCCAATTTCAACAGATGGGCAGTCTGCCTGTATTGATTAATTGTTTGTTTGTTTGCTGGTATTTGCCATTTGGAACTAACCATGCAGCGCCCATCCAAAGTGATTCCTCCCCACATTCATTGTTTACTTGTTTGGTTCACTGGGAATTGTCTCCCTGCAAATTAAGAAAAATCATTTTTTTAAAATGATTTGATGAGTTTGTCGTTTTAATTAAGTTACTGTTGGGGGAAAGAAGAGTTGGCTTCAGATTGTATTACAACTCATTCATTCTCTCTTTCTCTGTCTCCCCCCTCTCTGTCCTACTCCTTTCTCTGCATCTCTCTCTTTCTCTCTCTCTTTCTGTCCCACTTTCCCCCAATCCCCAGGTACGTGACCAGGACATCCCTGTCAAGAGGAACCTGGTGCGCGTCATCGTGGACGTGGAGGACACCAACGACAACGCACCGTGGTTCGTGGGCTCGCCCTACTCCGGGCGCGTCTTCGAGTCGGCCGCCTTGGGCTCGGCAGTCCTCCAGGTCACCGCCCTGGACAAAGACAAGGGACAGAATGCAGAGGTCATCTACAGCATCGAGTCAGGTAGGCTAACAGCTCCACAGATGCACTAGACTACATTCTTAGGAGTAGGGCGAAGTTGCCCCTGGATGCTGATCTTGGGTCAGTTTTGCATTTTCCACACTAATGGTTAAGGTTAGAATTTGAGGAGGGGAGGCTGATCCTAGATCTGTACCTAGGGGAAATTTCACCCCGGAGCCACATTCTTAACATGTCAGCCATACTGGCATTCTCTAGCATCTGGCTAGTCATGATAGAGGCATGCATAGCAGCATAGCAGCCCAGTTAGCCCTACCAACGCAAGGGGCTTGGGGAAAATGCAGGGCATCCAGAGGACCCCTGCCCACTGACCATCGGTCATGAATGGAATACTTCACACAAAGTAGGAGGACTTTGACGACTTTGTCAGAGGATCTCCAAACGTGGGAGTTCGGCCGATGCCCCCTCTGAATTTCCCACCATTGTTTTCCCTGTAAATAAGCTGTGTTTTGGGAGAGAGTCCGGCATGTAGACATTGGCTGGGTTCTTTGTTTAGGATGTACATTTTTCAGATAGTTGAGATGACTCAAGTTAATGGAAATGTATCTTGCCGGAGAATTAATCAGGTTTTCAAAGCAGAGGTGGACTGGTGTAGAACACAGAGTGTCCATGTCCATAGGTTGTGGATTAGTTTGAGTGTGGGAGGGGAAAAAAGCATTTAATTTCATTAGAGTAACTGGAAAGTGTGCACAATTAGGCAATCTTCACGAATGCTTATCGAGAGCCATGGCCATTTGGGGGGTGAGGGAATGAAATTGGTCATGTCTAGATGGGATACAAATTGACATCAAAAGCAGATACATTTTTTTGCATTTTAGCTGACCTTAACCCCTTTCCTAACCTTAACCTAATTCTCCTAACCTGGTACGTTAATTCTCCTAACCTGCTGTTTAAGTTCTCCTAAACCTACTATGAAAAGTCAATTTAGAAAAAAGCTGTATCCGTTCTAGACAGAACCAGGGAAGGGGGGCCTGAAGTATGCTAATCAGAGTGGTTCATCTTGACTTTGCTATAATGTCCACACAGTTTTAACCTATAACAGTCTAAGCCCTGTCTAAGCCGGAGGGTGGGGGCGGTTCTACTAAGCTATAGAATTGTTTTAAGAAGGTCATACCAAGGACCATTTTGGTATTTCATTTTGAATGTTAAGAACAAAAAAATACCCACAAATAATTTTATGAAGAAAAAAAATGTGGCCTTACTGCAAAAGCATTGAATAGCAGATTCACTACATGGAACAACAGATAGTCCCCCCAAAAAAAAATAATTGAAGGGAAGTTTGTTCTAAAGTGCCTGTCCTATATCTGAAAGATATAAGAAAGATGAGGAAACGATTATTCTAAAAAAGATTTTTTAACGTATTTAAATCCTTATTTTTGGCACTCAACATTCTCCATATATACTTCCCATGAATTTGTTCAACTGCTACCGGGGACATTCAGACGAGTCTTGTGAGGCCTGTGGGCATCCTAGAGCAAAACATGATGTTTGTAATAGTCTCACCTTTCTACAGAGGGGTCATAATACTTTTATAGGCCAAACCGTTTGGAGGCTACAGACGATTTTGTGAGAAGACCTATTTTCGGGATGTCTCATGGTCTGACAAACACCGCTCTAGCTCTGTCACCTTTCACCGCAGACGCGGAATTGCAACATCGGCCGATGCAGTAGATTGAGACGCATCCAATGCAAAACAGATAGCTTAAACTGACAGATTTTTATGGGGATTTTTTATTATTCTCATTAGATTTCCTTGAGGGCACGGACTTCAACTCTAGTTAATTCAATTTACGGTAATCAAGAAGCCTAAAATTACACCCTGGCTTTAATGTTTAATTAATAAAAATCAATGCCATAGCAACCACATTAATACATCTTCTTGTGTTCTTTTTTTTTTAACAGGAAACGTTGCAAACTCATTTGCCATTGATTCGGTGCTGGGCACTGTTACCGTGGCCAAGGAGCTGGACCGAAGCAGCAAGAACCAGTTTGAACTAGCTGTGAAGGCATCCGATAAAGGAACGCCCTCGCTGACTGCCACAGCCACCGTCCACATCGCTGTCACCGTGTCGGACAATGCCAACCCCAGATTCACTGAGAAGGAGTTCTCTGCAGAGGTCAGCGAATTGTCCCTCCCCGGCAGTTTTGTGACCATGATCTCAGCAACCAGCCAGTCCTCTGTGTTCTACCAAATCAAAGGCGGAAACACTAACGGCGCATTTGATATAAACCCAAACTCCGGTGTGGTTGTAACTTCGAGGGCTTTGGACTATGAAATTACCCCTGAGTACAGACTGACCATCCAGGGAACCAACATGGCGGGTCTTGCTAGCAACACCACTCTGCTGATTCACCTGAAGGACGAGAACGATAATGCCCCCATCTTCCTCCAGCCAGAGTTCACAGGCATGATTAGCGAATCGGCCCCCGTCAACAGTGTGGTCTTGACCAGAGAAAACACCCCGCTGGTCATCCGCGCCTCAGACTCTGACCGCGATGCCAACGCCATGCTGGTCTATCAGATCGTCGAGCCGTTCGCCCACAACTACTTTGCCATCGATTCGAGTACGGGAGCCATTAGAATGACAACCACTCTGGATTACGAACAAAGGAGTGTGTTCCGCTTCACCATTCAGGTCCACGACCTCGGAATGCCGCGTCTGTTCGCCGAGACAGCCGCCAACGTCACCGTCGAAGTCATCGACATCAACGACTGCTCGCCGCAATTCAGCCAGGAGCTCTACGAGACATCAGTGATCGTGCCGACTTACAAAGGTGTCGAGGTAATCAAAGTCAACGCATCAGACGCCGACTCCGGACCAAACTCCAAACTCTTCTTCTCCATCTCAGAGGGGAACATCGGGGAGAAATTCAAGATGGATCCCAACACAGGCATCATCACTATCCAGAACGTCACCCAGCTAAGAAGCAGGTACGAGCTGAGGGTGAGGGTCTCGGACGGCAGGTTCGCCAACACAGCGTCGGTAAAGATCAACATCCGTGAGAACAAGGAGAGCAGCCTGAAGTTCACTAGAGTCTCCTACAAGGCCTACGTCGAAGAGAACTCCTCTGAGAAGAAAACATTAGCGGTCATTGCCGCTGTGGGGAACCACGTCAATGAACCCCTCTTCTACACCATCCTGAACCCAGACAAGAGGTTCCAAATCAGCCGCACTTCCGGAGTGCTCTCCACCACGGGGATACCTTTCGATCGTGAGGCGCAGGACACATTCGACATCGTCGTGGAGGTGACCAGGGAGGATGCTTCCTCCGAAGTGGCCCACGTTCTAGTGACGGTGACTGTAGAAGATGTGAACGACTACCAGCCCATGTTTGTCAACCTGCCCTATCAAGCCTTGGTCCAGATGGACGCAGAGGAGGGACAGGCCATCCGCCAGGTGACAGCAGTGGACAGGGACATGGGTCAAAACGCCGAAATCCACTACCACCTGAAAGAACACCACGAGCACTTCCAGATAAGCACCTCGGGAGAAATCTCCCTCAAAAAGCAGTTAGACAAAGACTCCCTCAACAGTGAGTTCATCATCAACGTTGTGGCCAAAGATGGAGGAGAACCAGCCCTCTCCGCGGAAGTGGAAGTGCCCATAACTATAGTAAACAAAGCCATGCCAGTGTTTGAGAAGCCATTCTACAGCATCGAAATCCCTGAAAATATCCAGTTACATACACCTGTAGTTCACGTCCAGGCTACCGACTCTGAAGGCCCCAAGATAGTATACACCATCTCTGAGGGAGATGCCTTCAGTCAGTTTTCCATCAATTTCAACACAGGTGTCATACATGTAATCCAACCTCTAGATTTTGAGACCCACCCCGCTTATAAATTGAGTGTCAGAGCCACAGACTCACTAACTGGGGCCCACTCTGATGTCTTTGTCGATATCATTCTGGAAGACGTCAACGATAATCCCCCTGTCTTCCAACTAAAGTCCTACAACGCAAGTGTTTCTGAAGCTTCTTTTATCGGCACGGCAGTTTTGCAAGTCGCCGCCACAGACTCTGACACTGGCAACAACAAAGTGCTCTTCTACCAGCTAGTTGAGGACAAGGAAAAGAGCTCAGACTACTTCAGCATTGACCGTGACTCAGGAATCATCTGGACCGCTCGCATGCTCGACCAAGAGGAAAAGCAGCAACACAAGCTGACTGTCCGTGCTGTGGATGGAGGAGTGCCTGGCCTCTCCAGCGATGTCACTGTGACCGTAGATGTCACTGACCTGAATGACAATGCTCCGGCGTTCACTGAGAGCACTTACAAAGCCACGGTCAGCGAATTGGCCCCCCGTGGTCACTTTGTCACCCATGTCCAGGCGTCCGACGTCGACAGCTCAGACGCCGGCAGGCTTGAGTTCTCCATCCTGTCTGGCAATAAGGACCAGAACTTTGCCATGGATAAAAACACTGGGGCCATCATCATCTCCAACCACCGTAAACTACAGATGGAGCCACTGTACAACCTCAACGTGTCCGTGTCAGACGGTGTATTCAGGAGCTCTGCCATGGTCAAAGTCACAGTCAATGGTGCCAACTTCCACAACCCCACTTTCCCCCAGGTCGACTATGTGGTTGAACTCACTGAGAACTCGCCGGTTGGCACGTTAGTTGCTGAGGCCAAAGCCACAGACGAAGACCCTGGCACATACGGGCGCCTAACTTACCACATCGTCAACGATTTTGCCAAGGACAAGTTCTCAGTCAATGAAAATGGGGAGATTTTCACCCTGGAGATCCTAGACCGCGAGAACGCCATTGAGAAGGTCATCCCAATATCGCTCATGGCAAAGGACGGTGGCGGAAAAGTAGGCTTCTGCATTATTAATGTGATTTTGACAGATATCAATGACAACGCCCCACAATTCAGGGCAGTGGAGTACAATGCCAATGTAGCATCGGATGTCCCCAGGGGAACCACCGTGGTGAAAATCGCTGCATCAGACATGGATGAGGGTAGCAATGCCGACATCGCTTACACCATCGAAGCCGATGTGGAAAACGTGGAGGAGAACTTCGAAATCCACCCCTTCAGTGGAGTCATTGTCACCAAAGAGAGCCTCATCGGACTCGAAAACGACCTCTACGCGTTCTACGTTAGGGCAAAGGATGCTGGGAGTCCTTCCAAGCAATCCGTCGTCCGCGTTTACATCAGGATAGTGGCCCCTGAGGTACCGGTCCCCAAGTTCGCGGAGCCACACTACCGGTTCACCATCGCCGAAGACATGCCCATCGGCACGGATATTGACGTCATCCAGGCGGAGAGTGAACTACCGGTGTTCTACAGCCTAGTGAAGGGCAACACCCCGGAGAGTAACCAGGATGAGGTCTTCGTGGTGGATCGGGACACCGGGACCCTGAAGCTGGAGAAGAGTATGGACCACGAGACCACCAAGTGGTACCAGCTCACGCTGCAAGCACAGAGCCAACAGGAGGGCTACGAAACGGTGGCGTCTGTCGACATCAACATCCAGGTCAAGGACCTCAACGACAACAAGCCTGTGTTTGAGGCTGACCCGTATGAGGCGGTGGTGGTGGAGAACCTTCCGGATGGCACGCCGGTTATCCAGGTCAAAGCCACCGACCAGGACTCGGGCACCAACGGTCAAGTCATCTACAGCCTGGACCCTAAACAAACCTCGGCTGAGATCTCGGAGCTGTTCGCCGTTAACAGTGAGACAGGCTGGGTGACGACATTGAAAGAACTCGACCGTGAGAAGACTAGCAAGCACACCATTGCTGTGCTGGCCACCGACCGCGGGGACAAGGTGCAGCTGGTGACCAGCGCCACTGTGGAGGTTACCGTGGCCGACGTCAACGATAACCCACCGCGCTTCACCGCCGAGATTTACAAGGGTACGGTGAGCGAAGACGACCTTCCGCCCAGTGGAGTCATTGCCATCCTGAGCACGACAGACGCCGACACGGAGGAGATCAACAAACAAGTCAACTACTTTATCACAGGTGGGTTTTTATCTCTAACAATACTAGTAATTGCTCTTCTCACAGCTCATGGCCTTATAGCCTTCCCCGTTTGTGTTAATTAACAGCTTTAATGAACACCGCTCAAAAGAGGATTAGACATTTACACCCGCTTAAATATGAAGATCATATCTGCTTTCTGAACATATATCGCACATTCTTTATCTGTAAATCATTTGAATTGACTAATTTGCGAAAGCACAAGGCAAATATGTAGGTCATCAGAAGAAGAATAAAAAGACGGAAACGTTTAATGATCTCGATAACACTTTGACATTGACGGGGGAAATGCACTTCCTATGGTGCTAATTAGCAGATGTGAATGACTATGCCACATTTAATAACCAGAGATTTTAGGAATTAGCTCTCATATTAGCTTGGATGCACATTTCCTACTACACAAAAATTATGGTTTCCTGTGTACCGAACATACTTACTTCATGAATGTGGGTTTGCAATTTGAAGTTGTTATGATAAATGAATAATATAAACGTTACTTGAGGTAGATTTGCTCAGGCACTATAAAGAGCCCGGGGCTGAGCACGACTCTGACCAGCGGACAGCTTTTGAAATAGGAAGTGATAACTGGTAGACATGGATGCAGTTCCTCTTTAAGCTTCACTACACTCACAGGAAAAGATCTTCTCTGATTCCAAGACTAACCCTAATGGAAAGGCTCATTGATGTATGATTCAGTACAGTCCACTAACAGACGAACACACACCCTTGAGATACACACACACACACACACACACACACACACACACAAACAAAACCACTAGCCCTCTCGAAATCAGAGGCAGGGGCCGTATTGTGGCACATTGTTCATTCGTTTGAATGCCACTCTCCCCATTGACTCTCCGCAATGACTCGCTCCTCATGAACTCTCTCCCCATACAGGAGGCGACCCTCTAGGACAGTTTGCGATCGAGCACCTCCAGAACGAGTGGAAAGTTTCTGTCAGGAAGCCACTGGACCGCGAGGAGCGTGACAACTACCTCCTAAATATCACCGCCACCGACGGCACCTTTGCCACCAAGGCCGTGGTCGAGGTCAAAGTCCTGGACGCCAACGACAACAGCCCTGTTTGCGAGAAGGTAAAGAGAAGGCAGCCCGCTAAAAAATGTCATGTTATCGGCGTGTGGGGGTACACGCTATGCATGACAAGTACCTGAGAGAAAGGAGGGAGGAAAATAAGAGGTTTGGAAAGGTTTGTCGTCAAAGAAAGGCAAGCGGAAATTAAGGGGTAATTTTCTTACATCAAGGGCTTTTTTTTACCAGCTGATGTATTTCCATTGCTGATTTGTATTGTGGTTTAAGTGCTTACAATGATGGTGCTGCTGTGATTGTAATGTATTTTCTTTCTACCCCTCTCCATTATGCTTATTCTTGCATATTCTAACTTTTTACTTCTCTCTGTCCGCGCCTACTTTTCTCCATCAATCTTTTTTCTCCCTTCTGACATCTTTCCCCCTCTTCTTCCCTCTTCACGCCCACACACTCTCTCTTCCTCCCTTTCTCTCTCTCCCCTCTCCCTCTCTCCGCTCCGCCAGTCCCTCTACACAGAGAGGGTCCCCGAGGACTTCCCAGCCGGCAGGCTCATCCTGCAGGTCTCGGCCACGGACGCAGACATCCGCTCCAACGCCCACATCTCCTACGAGCTCCAGGGACCGGGAGCCGAGCTCTTCACCATCGACCCCGACACAGGTGTGTGTGTGTGTGTGTGTGTGTGTTGGTCTGTCTGTCTGCTTCTCTGTCTGTCTGTGTTACACCTCAACACACTCAATGTGTTGACTAGTCTTCCCATGCTACCATACAGCTAATCAAAATAAAAAAACCACAGGACCATGTCTGCCACAGTGTAGAGTCGATTCAAGTCATTTCAAATGGCTGCACTGCACTCGGATTCATCCAGTTTCGATTCATGGCATGTCCAAGGTTATTCTGACTATTATGACTATCAAATGTGCATGGGTGCGTGATGGCAGCATGACGTGCGACACTAACCCACACATACATACATACACACAAACGCACACACACACACACACAAACACACACACCAGTTTTACAATGCCATGATTTGATGTTTGACCCTAACAAAACTAAACTCCCGAACCCTGTCTTTTGCCTCGCTCTGTAACATCACAAACAGACACAGTAATAACCCCCAGTGTGAACGCCAGTCATGCACACTGCACACTTTCTGATTGAATTATAATCCATCCAGCCCATGGTGTGTGTGTGTGTGTGTGTGTGTGTGTGTGTCTAGTGGCAAGGTGGATTTTGTTTACGTCGCCTCCTTTTGATTATTATTTTCATGTAATTTGCCCCAGAACATTTCCCCGGAGGGGTAGCGAGCCATGACGCTAAGAACCCGAGTTTCATCTAACATACAAGCGACATCGTTCTCGCCTGAAGGTTTCGAGTCTCCTCTGCAGAAAGCGGAGACAAAATTGAATGACATGAGTCAGACTCTAGAAAACACAATACCAGTTAGCTCCCATTAACCCCCACACTAAAAAAATAAATGGTACATTGGTTTATTTCTGAAGGGAGAGAGAGGGTTATGAAGAAACAAGACAGCAGCAGTGTAGAGTAAGCTAGAGACCGAGAGAGCAGCCCCGTACTTGTACAACACAACAACAGCCCCTTTATTGTGGATCAAGTTCAGACGTACTTTGATACCTCGTTATGAGCCAGCGACGAGCAGAGAGAAAAATAGTGTTCTTTTAGTTTGGCCCAAAGGAGGAGAAGGAGAGCTACTGTTGCGGAGTGGATTTAGTCAGAGTATCGAGAGGGGGTCCTTTTTCTGTGCAGAGAAGGAGGATTATTGCATGCGAGGAACGCTAAGAGGTTTCGTTAGTTTCGGCAGTTTGTTTGCATGTGTGGGAGCACATGTGAGTCCAGCGAGGCCCTGGTAATGTTGGCGTGCGCCATATCCCAGGACACCTCCTAGCTGCTCTTAGCTGCCAACTACTCCTGTCCTCCTGCGTTTTCCCTCGCCCCCCCTCCCTCGCTTCCTCTCTGTCAATTATTGATTTATTTCTCTCCATCCTCTTCTGAAAACCATTAGTTGTTTGGATGAGGGTTGGACGCTTGGATCAGGGGAAGGGGTTTGTGGCATACAAGAGGATATGAGGTCTTATAACACACACACAGGCACACACACACACACACACACACACACACACACACGTCTGACTCAGTGATCTGTGAGAAGAGTGTTACTTCTGAAAGCACTGAAGTGGCTAATCCCAAGTTAAAAATAGAGGTGTGTGGACATGAGCACGACAAGTTTGTAAAAGTTTTCGGAACTAACACAGCTAACACAGCCCATCTGAATTTAGCCCGCCCAACTACCTCATCCCTATATTGTTATTTATTTTGCTCATTTGCACCCCAGTATCTCTATTTGCACATCATCTCTTGCACATCTAGCATTCCAGTGTTAATACTAATTGTAATTATTTTGCACTATAGCCTATTTATTGCCTTACCTCCATAACTTGCTACATTTGCACACACTGTATATATATTTTGTTGTATTTTTGACTTTGTTTTGTTTTACCCCATATGTAACTCTGTGTTGTTGTTTTTATCGCACTGCTTCGCTTTATCTTGGCCAGGTCGCAGTTGTAAATGAGAACTTGTTCTCAACTGGCTTACCTGGTTAAATAAAGGTGAAATAAAAATAAATAAAATATTTACAGATCAGCTTCCCCCAACCTTAACCTTTGTTTTGGTGATAGTTAACAAGATGGACAGAGTGAATTCTCTGAAGAGACTTTATAAATGTAGGTCCATTATCATTTGTACACAGTATCGATTTAGTTTTTTTTAACTCAAACCAGCCGTGGGCTGCATTAAATCGGCTTATGTTTGACACCCCTGGTCTAGGGGCACTCTACACCGAACTAAATGGCTCAGAGACCATTTAGCTTTACTTGCGTTTCATTTTGATGCTTTCTTGGGAGGGGCATGGGGTAGGTGGAGGATGCAGTTCTAACACTATCTCTCCTTGTAAAACATGACCTTTTTTTAAAGAGTGCAACTCGCAAGCGCCATACCGTGTAAAAGTGGGTGTGGATTGCAAGAGCTTTTAACAAGCCTGTGTGTGTGTGTGTGTGTGTGTGTGTATCATCACTTTTAACGAGTGTGTGTGATTGACGTGTGTGTGTGTGTGTTTGCCTGCCCCATTGATTGACACATTCTTTCTCCCTGTTCCATTTCCCAGGTGAACTGAAGACCCAGCAGCCCCTGGACCGCGAGGAGCAGGACGAGTACCGTCTGACGGTGCGGGCACTAGACGGCGGCGGGCGCTACTGCGAGGCGGCCGTGCACCTGGCCGTGGAGGACGTGAACGACAACGCGCCACAGTTCACCTCCGACCCCTACGCCATCACCGTCTTCGAGAACACGGAGGTCGGCACCTTCGTGGCGCGGCTGCTCGCCACCGACCTCGACACCGGTACGTTTGTTTGTTTATTTACAAATGAGTATTTGTTTGTTGTTCTTATTTGACCAGTCTTCCACCAGGCAATGCTAAGCTCTCTGATCTACACCTGGTGTTTTCTACGTTGTGCACATGCACAGTGCGTTTCTTCTTACTATTGACTGTGCCCATGTCTGATTGACACTATGGCGCTCGATGTTATCAGTCAGTAAACTTAGTTGAATTTGAACCACGTCATCTTTGTTTGTGAGCAGGCAAGTCACTTAATAATTCATCTTTCTGCTGAGAAATAAAGCTGCATTGCTTTTCCCCTGCAATGCCGACTCCACAGTATCACAGGAATCCCCACTCTGTTTTACACCAGACTCTTATATTGCAAAACAATGATAGGGAGAAATAGAATTTCATGGATGAAATTCTATTCTCCTCGAGCACTCGATTCTGTAAAGGCCTAATGGCCATTTTCTATTTGCCATTTGCCGGTGGGTAAGTCACAACCCACACCTTCCCTTCATAGTCTTCTATGACTTTTGTGTTTTTGTGTTTGTGGTCCGGTAGAGAATGGCGCTTACAACTTCAGGATCATGGGTTCAATTCCCGCTGGGGCCACCCATACGAAAATATATGCATGCACTACTGTTAGTCGCTTTGGATAAAAGCATCTACTACCTGGCATATATTGTCTTCATCTTTCAGGAAACCCACCTAAGTAGGAGCAGCCACTTTGAAATGAAAACATTTGCTCCCCAAAACTCCCTCAAATAGAGGACAGTTGAAAGCGTCAGTGTGGCGGCCATATTTAAACTCAAGAGGTGTAATATTACCAAACTCCCCTAAAATGGGACATGATTTGTGCTTTTAGCGGTACTACCAATTTGACTAGATAGGTTCTCCTCTCACAGGGCAACGTGTTCTAGACTAGGGGAGCGTGTCAGCCTGTTCCCTTCAAAAGCCTAGGTACGGATGAAGAGAAGCTCTCTCTCTCTCCCTTTCTCACCCCCCTCCTCCCTTCCTCGCTCTCTCTCAGTCCTTCAGGTAAACTAACAGTTTGACGGATTGAAAGGGATGTAAGAACGGGGACGCTCGTTTGTTCGCTCAGAAAGTCGAAGCGCTAAAGGGGGCCTGCTTTTTCGACAGCTCTTCCCCCAGGGTTGGCGCACTAGCACGGAATTCCTAAAGTCCGCCCTACCTCCGTGCGAACATAAAGGATATCTGAAAGGAGGAGAGGGGAAATTAGGTTCTCCCCTCCCTCCTCCCCTCCCTCCCCCAATTTTAGCCGGAGGCACATTTCAGATCATTTGGAGCTGTATTGAGTAGAGAGAGCGAGAGAGAGAGAGAGAGAGAGAGAGAGAGAGAGAGAGAGAAGAGATTGGATTTGCATTCCCTTCATACGTGTTGGTATCACACACACAGATCTGTAGAGTTCTAGTTTGTATCTTTATCACAGTCAAGGCCATCTATGACAACTCTGACGAGACCCGTGTAGCTCAGTTGGTAGAGCATGGCGTTTGCAACGCCAGGGTTGTGGGTTCAATTCCCACGGGGGACCAGTATGAAAATGTATGCACTCACTAACTGTAAGTCGCTCTGGATAAGAGCGTCTGCTAAATGACTAAAATGTAAATGTAAAAATGAGACAAAATACCAATTTTGCCACAGTCCAGGTCACGCAGTCCTCACTCACTCAGCCAGCTGCCATTGGACTGATTCATCAGTATGCATAACTCCATTGTCTGTTGTGTGCACTTGCGTGCGTGTCAGACCTCTATTGTCGAATAGATAGAGGAATCATTCACTAGTCGGGCAGGACCATAAATATTTGAGACTCAGAGTATCTCTTTGCTTCAAATGTTGACACATTTGAAGCACTGCCGGTTCCCTGCACAAGTTGTGCTATC